>NC_031770.1:34535865-34659548 GCF_001522545.3 Parus major
GTCTGTGTCGTTCCTTCCAGCCGTTCCCAATCGGAACGACAGTTATCATCTTCAGTCATCTGATCTCAACATGCAATGTGCAGTGAAGAGAATTTCAGGACAGAAACCATATTTATGTAAATGCTAGAAACAAGGCCTGACGCTCCTTTACCTCTAGATCCAGCCAGAAAGCATGAAGTTACAATTATAATTCTACAGTGTATAAAGTAAATATGAAGTACTTGCAAGTGGGTATTATTACAATTTAAACAGCAATTTAGATCAGTTAATGCCTTAATATATGCCTGTTACGTTATGCTGTTGGCAGGTTGGGAGAATCACCATTTTTCCTAAATCACTTGCCTTTTTAAATATGGTATATTTTTGTCTCCTTTTCTTACTGCTGCAACAACAGGAAACCTCTGAGAATGCTGGCTTGGAATCTAGTCCAAAAAATTGGGAAGCCTGGTTTTAAGTTTTCAGAGAACATATTAATTGAGTTTTTACATCTTACTGGTGTCCCTTTCTTCTCCAAGACCTGTTCTTTCTTTCATTATTTGTTTTTCCATAAATCTCTTCCAAGATATCTACAGCTGAATCCCAAGTATATATATAGGTATATAGATAGAGATAGATATAGATAAATATTTAGCAATATAAAAATCATAAATGTTATTTAGATAAACATATATTACACTCAGAATCACAGAATACTGTGATCTGAAAGGGACCCACAAGGATCATCAAGTCCATTTTCTAAGTGAATAGCCCACACAGGGATTAAACACACAACTTTGGTATTATCACCACCATGCTCAGATAGTCTTGTTATAGCATCATATTTAAACAAGTGTATTTAGGTATATTTATGAATCTGAAGCAGTTATCTTTTTGTTTAAAAAAATAACAAATATAAACTTTGCATGTGTAAGATCTTTATGCATATATTTTTCTCTGTTGGCTTCATCTTCAAGAGATTTATATTTGCCCAGAGTCTGCTCACTCTTATTGCTGATTATTTAATTAATGTAAACATGAGTCTTTTGTAAACACCACTCTGACAGCATCCCTTGCCTCTCTTCTGCTTCCTTTCAGCTACACTCTGCAGCCTTCCTTCCATGCACAGCATAAGGGTCAGTCTTGGACAAATACTGGTTGTTGAGCCTTCGAAAATATTGATCTTCATAAATGCAGCACACACCTGTTTACTAACAAATCAAATGTTTTTCCTGTTTGACCAAATGTTTTATAAATGAATAGGCAGCAGTAGCTGTGTCTCCAGTTTCCCAGTGTGATAACAGTCCCTTCCTACATATTAATGTAGACAAGTAGAGGAGAAATGAACCCAATTCTGACACCATGTTGATAATCTAGCAAATTTTATAGTCTATCAAATTTTGTTAGTACTGCTTTATTTTGGTGATGAACTCACCATGCTACAATCATCTTCTCCACATGAGAACACTTTTAGAATCCAGTTGTAGAAGAAATGTTTAATACATTTTCCCCTCAATATCTTCTTTTGTAGACACTCATCCTTTATTTCCCTTTTTTTTTTTTTTTCCTTTGGCCTCTGGAGACTCCAAGAAGTGTGTGCATTTAGATCTTTGAGTATATGACTTGGGGTGACAGAAACCTTCACTAAAGTTATGGAATGGTGAGACTTTTGCAACCTAGCTCTGTCTTTCTCATTTCTGGAAGATGGATAGAATGCAGTTTCATTGGTCTTTTGACATACAATCTTAGAATCATAGAATCATGGAGTGGATCAGAAGTTACCTTTCAAGATCATCTAGTCCACCACCCCCTGCAAAGACATCTTTTACTGTCCGAATATTTGCACCCTCCCTTTTGAGAACACAGGAGGTCATGAATTTAAATATATGTATCTTTTAGTATCAGTATTTAATACTCCAGCACTCTCAGCAGATATCCATTTAGTGGCATAAGCCCAAGCTTTACCCACTTTTATTTTGTCTTTGGGCTGCCTAGAATTTTTTCATTTTTTTTCTTCAGAGCTAATATCACTGTTCCAGGTACCACCTTGGCTGGAGCACCTGTGTCCAACTTAAAATTAAAAATTGTCCCATTTGTTTTCTGGCTGACAGTTCATTCATCTTCTGCTGCTACCTTGGCCATTACTGCAATGAGGAACAGCTCTGAGCTAATGGCTCTGTAGTCATCCTCTTTGTCCTTGGTATCTATTCATATTCTGCTGGTACTTGCAACCCTTGGCAACATGATAAAATCTACTACACTTCTATCTTCTTCCAAAAACTATCAATTACAGTGATTGGTGTTGTTTGCTACAGGATGTTCATGTGCTGCCTTTTGAGGGTGCCAGCTTCCCGTTACCGGTTCTTTCACTGATATATTGGAACTTATGATGATGCAAGATCATCATCTGTACTCCATAAGAATCACTCTGGATAGTGATTTGCCTTTTGTCAGTATCTATGGGTTGTTTTGTAAGAAATGAACAATCCTTAGTTTCCACAAATGCTTTTTGTAGTTTGACCATGGTCATAGCCATGATCTGACCTTTTATTTCAGGGACCTCTAACAGTGTAAGAAAAAACTCCACCTCAGATCCATCAATACCTCTTCAAATGTCCATCTTTGGTTGACTCTTTGAACATGTGTCATCCTAATTTAAAGAATTTATGAAGCACATCAGAGTTCAGTGTTTCAATTGTCTTGACTTACTGATATAAGACAGTAAAAACATTAAGTTTGTCATAACTAAAGCCACTTCCTGGCTGTTACTTCTTTTTGCCTAACACTTGTTGCTTGGTGTGTTCCAGCTGTATTTTACCTCTGGTAGGATTACAAACCACTCCCTTCTCCACATATTTTATTTTATTCCCAGTGTCACATACTGGGTCTACAATCACTCCTAGCCAGCAACTCCAACAACAGGCTGCGCCCTGGTGAGAGAGACCGATATATTAATTTTGAAATATAATTTAATTAAAAGCAGGAAAAACATGAAATTAAAAAAGAAGGTATAAGGAAAGCTGTATCTGAAGTTGTAGAATATACATGGAAAAATTAAAGAGAAAGCATCAATATTCCTGTAAAACACTGTCATGGACTCATATCTTGCTTACTGATTGCAGTTGTGTAAGACAGTAAAACTAGAAAGGTAAACTATTATTATTGTATTGCCAACTATGGGATAGCTTTTCCCACAAGAAAGAAATTCTTGACAAAGATAGTAATTGCAAATTATACATGGTAGGGTGATAGGAAAGGAAACAGGAATAATTTAGAATTTTTCTGAGCACTGAGGTTACGCAACAAAAAATTTAGGCAGCAAATATAAAACCAACAAAACAAAATGCCTTTTTAAGATAATTTTTTAAGAATTCAGTGCCACTGGGAACTCAGAAGATTTGACATATTCAGAGAAAATATGTTGATTATTGGCTGTCTATTAAGCATGATCATCTGGATGTAACCTTTGGCTAGGTGTGGTCTTCATACACACTTAGAAAAGTGCATCAGGGGAACAGTCTCTGGGCTCTAAATATTTTATCACAAATCTAATATTTTTTTTAAAGATCAGTGGTGCCCATGATCATGGAGATACTTGGTTTGAGGTTATATTGATGCAGATAAAGAGCTGGTCACCTATTCCTTCTTCACAGGCCTGAAGTCCAGCATTGTATAACTCTGGGTGAGATATGTGGGGTGTCATCACTGGATTTTTTCAATTACAAGAAAACTGCCCACCACACAAAGAAATTACTGGCTGATACTCTGCAGCTGACTATGTATAAAGTTTCGTTAATCTAAGGCACATATAGAGATGAAAAATTAAAAACCAAAGATATTTTAAATAGAAAGCCTCTTTCCCAGTACTTCTATGGGTGAGCACATTTTATTGAATAAACTTACAACATTTAGGTAGGCCAGGATTGGATTGATTGATTGATTGATTAGCAGCATCCTATATCTGAATGAAAGATTCTAGTGTTATATTTTGATTTATGATATAAATACTCTTTCAAATTCAAAACATAATGCATACTGAATGTAGCATATAATCAAAATTTAATTGGGATAAATATATTCAGGATTATTTTTTATGACTGTTTTAATACATACTTATAAATGGAATGGTTGTTTCATTTTCATATTGTTATTAACTTTTGCTTTTCACAGTAAAGGGTCAATTTACCATAAACAGGCATTTTTTTTCCAAATTTTGAAAAAAAGGAGAGTTTTTTTACCTGCTCAGGTTTACATATTGCAGAAGTGACTGGGAAGATATGTCTATAACGATATTGGATAGGACATTATATAAGCTTAGCTTTGTAATTATCTATTCAATGCCAGCTACTGGTTTTGTTTATTTTGATTATGACATAGACAACTAACTGTTTTCCCAGTAAGTTCCAATCTAGCTGAGTGTGAAATCACTGGATAAGCCTATAAACATAGTATATGTTCACAAGACATTTTGGGGCTCCTATATGTACAGGAACATTTCCATGTAGGCTTCAAGCCTGGCTAACCTTGTATCCTGCTTGTACATACCCTGATTTATACAGGAATTTGTTAAATTATTTTTCTAAAGAAACCCTTTTATTAGTTTTCTTATTTTTAAGCTATCTTTTTGAGGAAATATGAAAATGATAGTGACTTGTCTTCGGTCTTCTGCATCAGGGTAATTGCACACAAAAGCTGACTTTGTGCTATTAACTTCTTCAGTGTTTGTACCAGAGACTATTGCTGTCAACACTTCTCTGAGCAGGGTGTTTGGGCCAGGGACACAAACCTTATGAGAGCAATAAACAACTGATTTTCAGTGTAATCTGCTGGAAAGGATATATTTTTTACTTTAGGCAAATATTTTGTTTGCTATGCTTTGAAAATATCCCAGATAACACTGAAAAGTATTTATCCAACCTCACTTTGCTGTTAAACTGAAAAAACAGTAATCATTTCTGTATATCCAGCATCAAGCAGAAGTTTTAATTTTGAACAGTAGGTCTTAAAGAAGTTTCCATCTCAGTTCAATGTTTTTACTACTTCAGCTTCCCTTTTGGAACTTTTGGAACTGAAAATCTGTAGATCTTAATTTCAAATTGACTTCAACACACAGCTGGATTTAGTTTAACATCAGCTCTTAAATGTTTAAATTACACTTACTTCTTATGAGCTCTGACTCTCAAACATATGGTGATGTCCAGCAGCACCTTACTTCCAAAGCCCCTAATTCAGCACACACAGCTCCCATTGGGCTCCTTCTCATGTTTCCTTTCCTCAGCAGTATGGGTCACCTTTCTTTTTCAGTCTCAGACAGATGTCAGACACAACACCCTATGAGGCAGTTCTTTATACCTGGTGGCGTGGTTGTTGTGACTCATGTGACTGACTTTTTAACATGAATAGTACATGGGCATAAACTGGCATGGTACAGTCTTTCAAAAGGGGCTTTGAAAGTTAATAGAAATTCCTTCACAACTGCATGAAGATTTTTTGACCAAAAAGTGAACTACTCTGTGCTAAGCAAAGGGTATGTTTGTTTACAAGTGGTATTCTAACCTAGAGTTAGTAAACTTCCCTTAAGGGCATCAGAAAATATAATGCTTGCTCTCTGAGCATATTGGATTCATTAAAGTAGCTTCTATTTTTAAGCCCTTAAGTATGAAAACATCTACCATCAAGTAGCTTTAGTTTGAATGATTCTGAAAAGCAAAGAAAGTGCTGGACTTGTGGAAAGAATGAAAGAAATGCTGGGAGTGGGTAAAAAGCATGCTAATATGTCCCAGTTCCAACCCCCATGAAAAGCAAAGATCTTTCTAACTTATTTTTTTGCTCAGAGGTGAAGGAAAGAAAAATTGGAAAACAAATGAAAAAAAAAAACTCTAAAAGGCAGGATACTTCAGACCCTTGAGATACTCAGGAAACACTGTTTATTTTCATAGGATATTGTATAACTAAGAAAAGGTAGCGGCCTTTTTACTGGGTGGCCAGTTCTCACCCCATCAATCCCGATGAGCTATACTTATTGTAATCACATTGCTCTCTCTGCGTTTCTTTTTTCCAAGTCAGTTGGAGAGCAAGAGTGCTTCTCTAAATAAACAGGAGTGGTAAAAGCTTGAGGAAAACCTAAAGAAGGAGCAAGGGGAGACAGCTAGAATTCTACAGTTTACCCTAGAAATGAGCACCTCATTGTCTCTCAGTTGCTACTCAGCACAGGGCACATGGAATATCTCAGAAAACTTTGTCTAGGAACAAGCTGTCACAAGGTCTAAACAAAAACACTGTCTGCTACCACAAAAAGGCCCTGGCATTCTAGAAAATCTCACCTTATCCTGTGTCATACTCCTTGGATTCAAACATGTTGTACAGGCTGAAAACTTGGCAAAATACCTAAACTGTGCATGACATATTTTTATTTCATATGATTAGTTAGGTAGCTGCAAAATCACATTAGTTCCTATAGAATCTCCTTTGCTCCATTTGTATCATGCTGCTTTTTAATCTACCTACAACTACACAAAATGTTTTCTTGTACAGTATATATTTTAAAAGGTAGAGTCCTTATTGATTCCCTTACTCTGTGTGAATAAAGAATATCCCCAGAGCACAATAAGATGCAGCACAACATGGTACATAAGCCAGCTGTTACAGACTCTTGCCCTTCCTTAATTAGCGGACTGGCATGGTTGCTCCTCTTCTGTCATTCCAAAGATAAAGGCTCAGTTCATGAAGAGGATGATTGGATATGCTATATGCAAAATGTCATCTGCAGAATCGATGTTGAAAAGGTGTGGCCCTTGCCAAAGGCGATACAAAAATGAATATTTAACTCTTTCTCCCCAAAATTAATAGAAAAGGGGAAAAGAAAACAGACATAAAACATAAATCCTGCTCAGTGATCACAATGATGTTACAATTCCTGCAGCAGTAAACTAGAGAGGCAACAGGAAGTAATGTGCAGAAAGAACTTCAAAAGGCTAAAGAAATAGAAAAGCTTTAACAAAACATACAGTCAGTAAAAGGAGGAATTCCCCAAAATACAGATGACATGAGGACAGCAAAACTAAGTTACTGTAAAATATCCTAAAAGTCAGTGAAACACAACAGTCCTTATCATAAAAGGGCAACAGTGAGTGTTAGGTCAAGGAAACAGCAGCCAAAAGTGCTGCAGGATGCCAGACAGAAAACCAAATCAGTAAAACCACAGGGTAATATGCAATTATAGACAAATCATTATATGTAAAGTGCTCTACGTATCCCAATATACTTTGAGATGAAAGGAATTAAAGTGTTTGGAGATAACAAAAGAATGTGGAATCCATTTTCTTCAGGCAAGAAAAGTCACATAAGTCAGTCATGAAAAGACCCCTCTAAACAGTATCTGACTGAAATGGCTAACTCACCCAGTGCTACTCTTCCCTGACATGTAGAAAGTTTCTGAATTACTCTGTAACCATCCTGTAAGTTTCAGGGTCTGGGCACCTGCTGGGCACAGGTCATCTGGCAGGGAAACAGAGGTGGTTGCTGTTATCCTCACAAAGCTTTAAAGCATCAACATGTCTCAGTGGAAAAATAAATGTGCTCATGCTAAGTTATGATACAACAAGTCTCAAAGCCAGCTGGCACAAAAACCTTCTGATGGCAGCTAGGAAGCAAGGCAAGCTGAGATGTGACCAGCCCTTTTTGAAAACTCAGTCTGAAACTTCTAGTGGTTACAATGTCAAAGAAAAATATTTTCAAACCTAGCTAATGTCTCTTCTATCTCCTGATTGCTTATGACAAATAAATTTGGACAATGAAAATGGTAACATGACAAAGTCTGAACTCTGGTGGAGGGAATAAAGCTCAGCATGAAGTTTGAAAAAGCAATGGGGCTCTTTGTTTCAGGACAGCATGAGTAGTAACAGTATCTAGTGCTTGAAGGCCTTTCTAGAACACAAGTTATTGTACTCAGTTGATAATTCTAATATTTGTACTAAGGGTTGCTGTTTGACAAGGAACCATAATTATTCTGCCCTTTCTCCTAAAACGACACAGAAATTTCTGCATCAAATGTAAAAGTTTGACGCTACCTGGATAGCACTTGATTTTAGACAGACCCTGATTTGAAGGCATCAAATCATGGAGAGCTTTTTTCACTTGCCTAATATAACACCAGCCACGGGCAATTTGAAAAGGCAGAGAAAGGACAAGGGCAAAGGCAGAGAGAGGGAAAGAATATGGGAGCAAGTGATAAAATCCAGCTGTTAAGAGAGCAAGAGTGTGGATAAAATAAAGGGTCATAATCTCAAAGTTGTTTTCCTTGCTAAATAAATATCAGCTGCAGATCAAAACCTGGAAAATGCATGTGCTGGAACAAAGAGGTAGCCAGGGAAGCAAGAAGATGCTGGATGTTACAGCAAGAATTAACTAGACACAACAGGATTAAATTAAACTGATAAATGAAGGAACATTGTGAAGCCGCAGAAGCTGTTTAAATCTGTTGCTTTAGGCACTTAAAATAAGATTGCATGATGTCCAATAGTCCCTACAGAGAGGGATAAGAACATGGACTAGGTGAATTAGTGATTTTTTTTGATATTTTTTTTCTGTGGAGTTCTGCCACAGTTTTTATGTGACTGTACTGTCTCAGTTTGACACTGTTCATCCAGCATTTCTCTTTGGAAGTCTGTGAAATACCATACACTCTTTGCCCAGGGAAGCTGACAACTAACAAACAAAGAATTTCTGTCAAATGACAACCATATTAAAGCCAACCCTTTTATACAGCATCCAAAAAACCAGTTATGGGAACCACTATATTTCAGTAACATGCTAGGAAGATTTTTCTAAAGAAAATTTTCAATAACTATTCCCTGTCCTTTCAGCATATCTTCTGTATATCCAATAAAGATATCCTTTATAAAGACCAACAATTTTCGCAGCAGAAAAAGCCTGTGAGACTGCAAGGTGGGCAGCTAGAGGTGTGATTTCTCATCTACTGCTTGACATCCATTTCAAACACTCACAAAAATATCAGGAGGTTGTGGAGAAATTTGCGTCTACAGAAATGCCACCTTGAGTTCACTCCAAAGGCACACTGTATATATTGTATTGTCCTCCTTAAACAAAAACTAACCATTATGCTGTCATAACAGCAATCTGGTTTTCAGTCAGGAACTTCACCAAAATGCTTGTGGCGTACTTGCTTAGCTGTCACATGAATAGCTTGCCGTGAAAAAAAAATAACGAGATGAATCCTTGGCCCATAATCCAAACATTTGATGAAAGGACTCCTGTTGACTTCACTGGGCTTTAGATTATACCCACTGCCATCAAGATGAAAAATTGCAGGCACTTAAAGTAAAGTTCTGGATGGACTGAAAAACTAGATTTATTATCCCTGTAAGGGCATATCTGGAGGAAATTAGTATGCAATATATCGCTATACAGAAGCAACCTCACATTCAAATTCAAGATCTGAAATGTTGCTACAAATGTAATTTATTAGGGGACTTTTTAACTTTCATTAGCTCTGTTTAGTTATGAAATCAACTATTTTCTAAAGTAAACCTGAACTTTATATAAAAAAAAATGAGTGGGCTGTTTTTCACAAATAAGCTTCCAGGCAGACACAGAATAAACAATAACCTGCAGTAGATAACCTGCAACAGCAGAAACCCTTAATAGCATGTGGTCATCAGCAAGATATTTTTTATATCAGCCTTCTGGTGGGCATAAATTTTGGTAGATTTGCAAAATGTCATCAGAAGATAATTTAACTGCCAGAACATTACTCATAGTACTGCCAAGTACAATTTATGCAATGGTTTGTTGAATTAAAGAGACAAATTGCAGAAAGAGAGGAGTCTGAACCCAGGACATCCCACACCATTACATTCAACATGAGCAGTTGTGGGGACCTGAACGTGAAACCATAAAATGCTGCCAATCTGCAGAACAGAGAATTATTCATGCTGCAAATAGGCCACCTTATAAAAATGAAAGTACATTATAAATGTGACTTTATTTTTAGTGTAAAGAAGATACTGCCCATAAAAAGATGGGAGAAGTGAGAACTAGTTTCTGCCAAATCTGTCACAGAAGAGGGTTGGATGAATGAGTCTATCTGCATGCTTCAAAACACCAAAGGGAGCAGCCATAAAAATGTTAAAAGTAGTTTTTACAGGCAATTATGCAAGCACATACTTGACACACTGACTGCTGAACAGACAGCAGTTAACTCTGTAGAGAAATCTTCAAAATCACATATTTACCAAAATAACTACTCACTTGCCAAGTTTGCACAATGAGTTGTTTCAGTTGTTTTGTGGCGTAGAGCAGCATCCACTTTTTGATCTGAAACACAATATCTTTCCAGGGTCTGGAATACAGTGTCTGGTGTGTAACTTTCCATAGGTCCAGGTCCATAGAGCACTGCTTAGATCAGCCCTCTGACCCTGAAGACACTGGTTTTGACAACCTCTGGAACAGCTTTTGGGAAAGAGCAGAGTGGGAGCACTGCTGTTTGTTCTTCTGCAAAACAAAAGTCATAGGTGTAATCCTGGGGCGACTGAGGTGAAGCTAAAAAGAGGTGGTGTTTGAAGATGTTACTACAGTTCTACTATTTTTACCCAGCACATGGGACAGACTGGCTGTGCAAGGGAACAGGCTACCTCAAGATTCTGCTTCCAGGCCCTTGGGAGCAGGACTACAGGAATGTCTGAATTTTCTGTTTGCTGACTGAGCACCAACAAGAAATTGCATTAGGCTGAACTGCACCATTTAGGTTTCTTTAGTTCTTGCTTGTGATGTTTCTTTTATACTCTTTTTTTTTTCCTAAAGAAAATAATATTGATCAGTCTCAGAACTAAAATTTGCGGTTTACTTTTCAACTTTTCTAGCTCTTCTTTCCTCTCTCCCTCCTCTTTTATTTTCTTTCTTTTTTCTCTTTTTTTTTTTTTTTTTCTGAAATTATGGCTTGATTTGTCACAAATCATTTCAGTATTCTCCAAATCACATTTCTGATGAACTGACTATTCAAAAACATTGCTCAATTCTACCCAGTGGGATTAATTTGTCACCAGGCTTCCCAGAAAGGATGCTGCTTCATACTCACTTGGAGAAGCTTGGAGAAGTCAGAAAATGACACTGAGAGGCTGATGGGTTTTTAAGACTACAGCTGGGAAGAATTTTATTCTCTATGGAAACACACACCAGGAATAGTACCCTGAAAGGTTTGTTAAACAGTTTTACACTTCATATTTATGAAAAATAATTATAGATCACTGTACATATTGTTCAGTGATGCATGAGAATAATTAACCATTTAAACTCATGATTTCTGTAGTTGTCATGCAAAGTCATAATATATAAATATGCAAACTAAACATTAAATTTTACATATTTTTGCCAAAAAAAACCACAGTAACAAAGCAAACTTGGTTTTATACTCTTTGATAGGTGCTCTTGTGGTCTGAATCAAAGAATATTCATTATTTCTGTGACTTATGTCTATTTGATAACTTGGAAGATTCTTTCCTCCAAAATGCAGAACTGTTCTTATTTCACTTCTAAGGAATGAAATGCAATCAGATGTTTCTTCATACACCACAGACCCATGCAAACTCTGGACATTTCTCAGAACATAGACTTTTCTAATCCTGTCTATTTGTTACTCCTGTGAATCTACCTTTTTATATTGCTTCAAATCAAACCTTCTAGCCCAAATATTTTGGTCATCATACTGTAGGGCTAGACTTTTTTTAAGTTTTCATAGCATCTCCTGGTAGATAACAAATGAAGACAAAAGAAGAAATGGACATTGAAAGTCAAGTTTTCACACCTCTAACCTGTCTTACTTATTTCTTACTACAAGAGGCACTGCCCTTCAGATGATGTGTTCCATTGCTGTCACTGCTAAGCAAAGAAATTTAGAGTTGACCAGATGGTTTTCAATCCTTACATTTGCAAAAGCTAATATTTTTTAAAGATATTACAGGGGAATCTCACTGAGACAGCAACTGTAAATTATACAGGCACTCATCTGGAGAAGACATCTCCATTCTTAGCACATGTTTATAATTGAAATACGGTCCAGCTTTTCCAAACCTTTGAGTTACATGCATGGTGCATGCTATGTTGTCCCAGAGCTAACATTCTGTCATTTGAAGTCATTTGCATCCACACAGCTCTGGGACATTTTGAAATCAGCCCTCCCTTATCCAGTCAAGCCTTTAAAGCCCTCTTACTCTGCCATTGTGCTGTTCCCATCTTGAATTTATATCTGGCATTTTGCATACTACATGTCCTAGGAGGCTGATCTGAAGACAAAGCAATTCAGAGGCCAAACAGAGCATGTTTCATGTCTTAGCACATCTGCTCTACCGGCCCTCTAGAGGCAGCATGTAAAAACCCCTGGTGAGCAACTTTCTTTCAATATAAACAAGTTTTCAATGTAAACAAGCTTTTGGTGATGCAGTAACTTCAGACTGTAGGAAGTAAGGACATATGAGGAGGAAAGGAAGAGGTTGTTAACAGAACCCAGGCTCTTACAGCAAGTCTTTGCTGGTACTGGTTCTACTTTTGTGAAATTAAGGATGGAAGTGTGCAGATGCTGGACTGGTAGCCCAATTATCAAGGAATACATTCAGTGAAGGTAGTTCAGTGTGCAAGCTGCAGGTTGAGCTCTGGGGAGGGGGGGGCAGGAGCCCCAGCCCAAGCCCAAAGAAAGAGGGCAGGAACTGCCAACCCTTTACAGAACAAAGGGCTCAGGTGCCTGTGGCACAGCCAGGTGACTGGACACTGAGAGACACAGCAGGAGCTGATGGCTCCCAGACTTTTCCATGCTTAGACTGTAAAAGCACAGGGCTTCTTCTGATAGGGGTTCCTCCTCAGAGATCTGCTGTTACTTTGTTATTTAGATATATAGTTATTGCACTATGATTAAATTAATGTAAGGATCTGGACATCTGGAGGCTCTGCTATGAGAAGCCTGGGGTCAAGCCTGAAAGGAAACCTGGTCTGACTGTGTGGGTGTGGAATGTGTAGCTGTGAAAGAGCTTCAGACCCAGCTCAGCTGGTGCAAGAGTGACTGCCAGACTGGCTCCTAGGTGGTTGGACAGGGAAGCATCCCTAAACAGGGAAGAGTTTACTCTGAGATACTACACTTAATGGTAGGAATACAATAAGGGATGTATTCCCATAAAGACCACCTGTAAACAATATGCAAAATGATCTATATAAGATTTGTGATTGGCATGCATTAAGGGGTGGGGTACAATGTTATGAAACTTTTATCATGCTTCATGTGGAGATTTTAGTGTACTCTGTTGGGAGATTTTTGAATTCTCCATGTTTGGAGATTAAAATAAAGCATCTGAATGTTCAGTGAATGCAGGCATTTTAATGAATTGTTTAATGAATTAGTGAAGGCAGCCATTTTAATGAATCACTCAAGACTGGAACCCATGAATGCAAAGACATTTTCAATGAATTTTTAATAAATAACAATGAGGACGCCAAATTAAATTCTGTGAACAGTAGAAAAGAGAAGGATTAAACACACAACTGTGACCAGTAAAAGGTGTTATTAAACAGAGATGATCATTTTCCAGTTAAAACCTTAAACTCAAATAAAACAGAAGAGGTTTATATAAGCTGTTTTAAAGCACTCTGTCACGTTATCCACCGTGTTATCTAGAGAGTCTCTTTAACCTTTCATTATCTTCCTCAGCTGTATCTGTGCCAATTCAACTGTGGTTTTGTCTTTCTCTCTTTTTTTTCATCTCTCTTTTCTTCATTCCCTTCTTCCTTCTTTATTGCTCCCTTAGGGTGCATATAGCATTTTGTTCTCAAGGCAGTGCTGCTGAAAGGACTTACTGCAGGGACACTCCAGTGTACAGTCCTTGCTTTAGAGACTGAAACTCATTAGGTGTGTCCTCTTATCAGTGGAAACATTGGATACTGGTCCAGATGAGAAATTATATAGTGATCTCATTTGCCAGAATGGTGTTTTCAGGTCTTGAAGCAGGGTGAAGGAGAGTAATGGGCTCTGTGGATAGTGCCAAGTGAACTGCATTGCCATGCAATCCATGCATCAAGCATTTTTGGTGCTTTTTTTCTAAAAGGAAGACACTCATTGATCAACATAAGGGATGATGCGAAGTAGCTAGAATTTTGCAGTAACCAGAATATCTTTCTCTGCTGGAAATATTTGTGTTTTGTGACTTGGCTGGTCTACCAATCATTCATCAGTTAAAAGCTCAGAACATTTTTTTCCCCCTTCTGTAACTATTGAAACAGTGAAAAGGGCACTTCATTTAAATTTAATACTTAATCCCCACAGTGTCACCATTTTGGCTGAGGATAATTTGGGGGTTTTGTAGGTAGAGGAAGGACATAGAAGAAAAAGGCGAAGTGTGAGGAGCAGTAATCAAGGTGAGAGAAGGGGACATTGACATATGGGGTATGGATGTAGCAAAGCAAAGCAAAGAACCAGGAATCTTTAGTACAGCTCCTGGATACATGCCAGATAAGACTAAAGGAATATGCAGATAAAAGGGTTTGCTTCATCTCCGTTTGAGGCAATAGAGAGCACACTAATGCCTCACATACACTAAGCACTTTCCTGCATGCCACCTGTGCTTTAAGAAACAAGGGAAAGAAAATCAAGAAGATAAAAAGAAGAAAAGAAGCACAACCTAACATGGCAGACACCTGATAGCACAGCACCAAGGTGTTAATGTCTCTCTACCTACACTAGTTCTTGCAGACATTTCTCCTCCCAGGCAGGGTTTCCCTTGCAACTCAGGCAAGACCAGCTGGTGGATCCCCTGATGTTGCAGTTCTCCAGTCAGATCCTGGATTTTGGTTACAAATTCTGTTTGTCCAATGTAGTGGGTGTCAAGCACAGATGTGTACATGGAGAGAGCCAAATGCAATGCCTCAGCAAGGTCATGTCAGACAGGTGGACAGTCCATCTACTTATAGTAGATATATATTTTGTGAAGTCTTCTGTTAAACGTATTGTTTTTCTCCACGCATCTGTATGTGCCAGCAGTTCCCTGGAAGCCAGGACAGCCAGGTGTGTCCTAGGGGGCATCAGGCACAGCATGGCCAGATGGGCAAGGGAGGGGATTGTCCTGTTCTGCTCTGCTCTGGGGCAGCCTCACCTCAAGTTCTGTACTTTTGGGCTCCACAATATAAGACATAAAGTTCTTAGAGTGTGTACAAAGGGAGGGCCATGAGAATGGTGAAGGGCCTTGAGGGGAAGCCTTATGAGGAGAGGCTGAGATCACTTGCCTTGTTCAGCCTGGAGAAGAAGAGACTGAGGGGAAACATTCCAGTCAACAAATTCCTCTCCATGGGAAGAGGAGGGACAGACATTTGTCTCCCCTCTGATGACCAGTGAGAAAACCTGAGGGAATGTCCTGAAGCTGCCTCAGGGGAGGTTTAAGTTGGATATTTGGAAAATAGGGTGATTGGGCACTGGAACAGGCTCCACAGAAAAGTGGCCACATCACCAAGCCTGACAGAGCTCAAGAAGTATTTGGAGGAAGTCCTCAGGCACATGGTCTGATTCTTAGGGTGGTCCTGTTCAGAAGGTCTTTGGTGATTCTTGTGGGTCTGTTCTAACTCAGGATATTCTGTGATTCTATGATCTGGAGTGCCTTCATTGTGGCATGGTGTTGACCTCAGTTTTGTTCAGCTACCTAGACAGCTGAGCACTGGCACAATTGCTAGCGAGAGCTGAAGTCCACAACCTCAGGCATAAGCTGTGAGAACTGATTCAGGTACCTGAAGTCATGGAAAATACACTGTGACTGTAAAAGAGCATTGAATAACATAGCCTGGTCTAGCCAGCATGACCTGACATTGGTAGGGGACTGCAGCAGAGGACTTAGCACATGCTTAGCCATCCTTAACAAGTAAACTTCACTATTGTGGTAAACATCACATTATTCTTATTAGTATTATTATTATCATTATTATCATTATTAATAATAAAAATAATAATTTTATTACAATATTGTTTAAGAACACTAAGTATGTTAACATAGAAGAGGACTAGCTAAGCAGAAAAATAAAAAAATCAAGTGTATAAAATCCTTCAGCTGATATGAACTGACAGCTAACTGAATGATTTCAGTCTGCTATTGTTGTTTCCACATGGCAAATATACCTGTTCTTTCCTTTTAGGAAAACCTTGATGATGACTTCTCATGTTGTCTTTCCATCACGGCTGCAAGGAGTCAGAGAAAATCAGCACTTAGAATCAGATGCTACATTCATTTCTCAAATGTTACACAAGTGTTTTCAAATAATTTTTCTCAGGTCTCTTATTACAGGTATGTTGCAACACTCCATTTGGAAATCAGTTTTCCAGTTCTTTATTTACCTGTTACAGTTTTTGTCCCATTGTTAGAAAAGTCATCTTATTAAAAACTTGTAATTCACATACTTTTGACTTAGCACTTTTTCAAACCTAAAAGCCAGAAGACCTATAAGCAAACAAGGCTCTATTTTTAAGTGCTTAATTACCACACATTATTTGACTGCTTTCACAGCAATTGAGAGGGTATAAAGTGATTTTTCTATGAGTTTGAAGCTAAGTGAAATTGCTGCAATGTTTCAAAGAGATGGCACATAGACAACCCATAAGACAACAGATGCAAAACAAAAATTGGGAAAAAAACCCAAAACACTGCCACCCTCTAAATAAATGGAATTTTCTAATAGCTGTTGAAATAAGGGATGAAATATTACCTGGTTTAAATGAAAACAAAATAGAGTGTGATCTTTCTAGCAGTGGTAAAAAGCACTGGGTCAAACTCTGTTACTCAACATCTAATGGCATTTCCATGTTAATGTTATGCCTAGCTGAAATTTTTATTTGTGCTGCAAAGTCAGAGGGTTTCAGACATATAATTAAAATCTCTTCCAGCAGACAGAAGAGCTACTACCATGGCTCACATTCCTGCTTCTGTTTCAGCTGTTAACTGGACTGGCCTCCATCCCATAATTTACTTTTTTCACATCATTGCTTCTTTGCTGTAAAAACATCCCCAAGAAGTGAGGGGTAAGCACAGGATCTTTTTATGGTTAGCTCGCTTTCAAGCACTAAGGATTAGCTTTGGAAGAGAACATGCAGTACTGTTGATATTTATTTGATTTGGAGAGCTAAAGAAATCTCTGAGACTGGAAGCATCTTCCCATAAAACCAGCAGGATATATAAATCCTGATTAGTTGCATCTTCCACACAGGCCATTCACTTGGTGGGTCCCTTCCAACTCAGAATATTTTGTGATTCTGTGATTCATCTCTCCTCAGTAAAGAGTTGAATTTTAGTTAAACATACTTGTTCTACAAAATGAGGTTAATTGTAGAAGAAATTAAACCCTTTCTGGAGAGAGGAAGGGAGAGGTCATGAAGCCGAAGGAAAAAATATGCATACTCCCAGAAAAGCATACATTAATCACAATATTGCTAACAAGGAATTCATGCCAACTGCAAAGCAGCTGTTCACACTGGTAAATACCAGATTCCTTCAGAGAAAGTGTGGATCAGGAAGTGCTTGGTGTATCAGTGTCCTTCCAACCTGTCAGTCTGTCACTGACATCACAGGATCTGTCCAGTCTCACAATTAGCAATGCAGGTTTCTCCAGCCTGGGAGACAAATCTCATTTCTCTTATGTAACATAGAAAGTCAAGTCACAACATTTTTAGTGAGTTTAAGGTTCTAAATGGTTAGCTCCCTTTCTGTTGTAGGAGGGGGATGCTAATGAAGCTGTCATTAGATGTCACAGTGCTACTGACACTGGGTTGTCCATTGCTGGGAACACAAGGGGCTCCACACTTAAACTTGGTAGGCCAAACTGCTAACTTAAGCAGTACCATCTCCCCTCTTTACAATTCCTCTTACATATCTTTCCATTATTTGTCTGACAAATATCATCATAGGTCTTTGAAAGGATTTTCCAGTGAAGTTGGTTTTTCCTGGAATGATTTTTTTATTTTGATTTTTTTTTTTTTGTGAGTTTGTACTAATTTTGATTAAACAAAAAAATGTTTAGATATTTTTGTTGTTGTTGTTTGTTTGTCTCCAGGAAGATGGTTTTAGTCAAAATGAGAGAGGAAATTGAGCAATTTCAAAGACATGCCAACAGTGAGAGTACAGACTTTGGTTGTAGAAGAATATGATTCAATCCATCCTCTGATTAAGACTAAAGATATGATCTCATCTATTCTATATCATAAAATAACATATGACCCTTACAGAAGAATACTAACACCTAGTACAATGCTATTCATGTAATCTTCCTGGAATTTCTTTTTCTCCAGTAAAAATAAAGAGTAAGAAGTAAAGAAATCCCAGGGCTGCTGAATCTGACTGAAGTCCAGCAGTCATAAATTTTTAAGGGTGCTGAAGACCTTGGCATTTTTCTTCGCTAGCTCTAGAAACAAATCAAAAATACCTACATCTTAGATAGCTGACTAGAAATCTTTTATAGTCACCTGCAAGGAACACGTATTTCAAGGTTTCAGTATATCACTATAATGATAATATCATGAATTACACTGACTGTAGAAGCTCTCTTTTACCTGGCATCCTTTTCTTTTTCTATTGCATATTATGCTGATTTTTCTCTTCTTATTTCCACTCTCTTCCTCCAGAGGTTCTTTTTCCTTTAAATCTATTTTCCAATTTTTGCATTACTGGGTAGCAATCTTAAGGTATTTTTTCAGGTTCTGTGAGTTCATTTTGTTGAAATCCAACTTCCAATGCAATTCAATTTCCAGCTTTTTGAAGAATGCCTCTGCTGCTTCTAGCTCTTCGCATTTCCTTGTGATGTTTCCTGCTCTTATAATTAATATGAGAAGCAACAGAGTGCTGTCGTTACTCATGGGGCTTTTTTCTCCTCCTGTAGAAAGAGGGATGTCATATAAGGCAGTTTTTCTTCTCTATCCCTCCTCTGGTTGCAGATATAAAATTTCTTACACTTCATCCTTTCTGCATCATTGGTTGTTCATTGATTTGACTTCTCTACTATTTTTTTAGGAAATCAAGTGTTTTGCTGAGATACTCAAAACCTTGCAGCTAGGGAGCTGGAATTACTGTGGATTTTGGCATTGGGTATCCATGGGCTTTTCCAGTTTATTTATTTTAATAATCATCTAAATTTAGTATGGTTTATAACTTTTCTATAGGAATAATATATCAGCAGAGATTCCCAGTTATCTTCTTTTCTTCTCCTGATGGAGATGCAAAGAGTCGTATGGATTATTCATTTTATTTTTTCTGTTGTTTCTATGAAACGTTTTAGTTCACTATTGTTTTATCTTCTCCTGATGAAATTTTAAATTTGGTTAACATTACTCACGAGTTAAGGCCAGTGAGAAGGGTCTTTTTATGATTCATAGAAATATACAGAGAGATTAGAAATCACTCATAAATCTTTAAGAAAGTTAACCCTGGTTTCTCCCTCTTTCACCCAAGTGTCTGTGATAAACGTTTCACCAAGATTTTTCTCCCTAAGTGGCCTGTAATTTCTGAGACAGGGATAGAAAATTTGTTTTAACAGCCTTTGCTGGATTGTATTTCCAAGGGTTTCTCAAATCATAAAAGTGTTGGGCTACATAACATCTACAATGATTTCCACAAAGATTTCATATGGTTGAGTAACTATTGCCATTTGTAGGGTTTTACTCTGGCAAGTGATCCTTTTATTTGATATTTCCCCAGGTTTTGTATGGAGATAGTATAAATAAACTTTTCTTAATCATATTCTCTGACCTGCTTATGCCTTCTTAGGCTTTCAGTATTTGTACTAATAATACATGCGCTGTGTATCTTTCTTAGGCTGCAAACCTCCTTCTTTGCTTCCTGCAGAAGTTTCACCATTTATTTTTGCCCACACATTTGTTCATATCCTTGTTACTTATCCCTCTACTAGTTTTACTTTTTTAATGTGAATAAACAGAACTGCACATAATAGTCAAGCACAAAGAGATATAATACTCTAGCTTTTTCAGGTGCTTCTGGTTGCCTTTTTTTTCCCCTAAAAAAAATCATTGAATCACAGAATTATTTATGTTAAAAAGACCCTTAAGATCATCAAGTCAAACTGCTAACCCAGCCCTGCCAAGTCCAGCACTAAACCATGTCCCTAAGCACCACAAACCCAGAAAGGAAATGGAAGTGATTTGTACATTGGGCTGGGAAATTTGCAATGGTTTCCAAGGCTGTTAGGTTAATAATCAAAACATGGTAGAAGAACCACAGTCAACCAGACAGTTTTCCAGGAGGATGGGGTGCTGTCCCAGAGAGTATGGCCAAGGGGGGAATGGTCTGAGTAAGTTTAGTAAATGGGGAATTTGTCACAATCTGAACACAAGATCCAAAACACAAGACCTTGCACACTAGAAAGAAATAGCCCATCAAAGGCTGTTGTCCCTATGCACAGTAAAAAGGGTCTCTTGGTAAATATTTGTCTGAAACATTTATTTGGATCTGTGCTTCGTGTAAACACAACTATTAGTTCAGAAGTGCAAGCAGCACTTCTGAAGGCAGATTTATCCTGCATTTTTTCCCCTCAAGGCCAGCAAAACAGCTACCAGGGCCCTTATGCTTTTTTGGGGCTGTCACTTGCAGGTCTGTCCACATTGCTGCCAACCAGTAAGAGCACGTCCCCTACAGACACACATGCTGCCTTAAGCCTCTCAAGAATGGGTGAGGAAGAGAGGGACCAGTAGGGATTGTGGCTCAGCAGAGGCACCATGCAACATTGACATTGCACACATGTGCTGAAAGACCAAGTGCCAACTGCAGCCTTCAGCAGCTTCATACTTCCAGGCAAAGCCAGAGTCTGAGTTTGGCCATGAGGCACAATAGCCACCACTGTGTCCAGTGGATTAGGGTGTCATGACATGTGCTTACCAGTGCGACTTTGAATTTTCTTTGTTTTCCCTCTCTTCCTTCATTAAACACTCAGCAAAAATTAAAGCTTCAGAAATTAGAGTCAAACTTAAATCCTCCACATGTAAAAGATTATTCCTGCACCACCAATAAAACTTTCCAAGACAAAATTACATATACATTGTGTTTGCTGTTCCACAGTGATAAATACATAGATACTTCTGTTGTGTCATGAAGGTCAACCATGTACAGAGTGTACATTCTGGTTGAGTTGAAATAATTTTCTTTTTCTGTTGCCTGACATTTTAAACTTACAGGACCCAACCTGATTTGTCATAGGACTGCCTAACATCTCTGTTCTAGAATGACATTAACCATCCTAGAGCGAAATGAGCATCAGACCCCAAATTTAAGTATGCCTGTGAGCATATGGATGGATTCTCAGGTATCTTATTGAAGTAGAACCATTTTCCTAATTTTGTTAATGCTTTTGATGCTATGACAGGCTATTACAGTTCACTGGAAACTTTAACTGAATCCAAATTAAAATATGTAGTAGATTCTGCAGCAAAGCTACGTGGTTGCTTACCCAATTTGTGACTACATGACAGAGTGTACTGAGACCCCTTGGACTTTAAAGATGAAACTGCATGTACTGTTAGAAATGGAAATAAATATAGCTATGTGGAATAATAACTGACAAACATGGATGAGCCAAGGGAAGACAGCATGGGTGGTTTGGGTCTTTTTAGCATAACATAGCTGGGAAGTTGCCACGTACACCTGCATGTGTGTGACTCATATATAAATTTTTATATGTTCTTAAATTATTGTCCAAAAAAATGAACATATGGACAGTAAAATACATGTTGTAGTTCAGCAACTATTTTGGAGGACATATAATCCTGGAACAACAATATGAGGCAGCCCTGGGAAAATCTCTGGCCTCAAGGTCATTGCTGTCAAAAGCAGTCAGGAGCAGGGTCTGTACCATCAGTCCCATCTGGCATCAGAGCGATGAAGTTATTTGGTGAGATGGAGGCCACAATACTCTCCACAATGAGGCTGGGAGGTGAAGGGGATGTTAAATCTTCAAGGGACAGCCTCAGTTCTGGAGCCCTGGGCATGCACTTTTGTGAGCAAAACCTCATCAGGTTTGACAGCAACAGTAATGCAGCCCAGAGGCCAATCCTACACAGCTTCTGCTGCGCCTTTCATGGGCTGAGGCAGGAGGGGAACATGCTGTCTTCATCAGCATCTGTGCTAAGGGGGTTTTTTCTGACTGGATTGAAAACATTTAGCCTTCACTTCACACCATTGCCATCCTTTCATCCACCACAGAGGAATGGGAGGAGAAATTGGTCTTTCAGCAGCAAGGAAAAAGGAGACCAATGGGGCTTGGCAATGGACATGTACAGTGAACCTGAAGAACAAGATCTAAGGTGGTGTTATCTGTCTTTCCTGTAGGATTTGATAAAAGAGACTCCATTTTTTGAGGTTTTTAACATTGTAATTTAAAGCCAAATCCTAGTGTCCTCCAAGTTAAGCTGCCTTTTCAGCTACATCAGATTTATGCTGGCATAAAACTCTCTTGGTTTCAGGGAAGCTAATCTCAGTTTATTTAATGTGCTGTAAATCAAAGACTATATGGAAAAAAACACCTCAAAGACAGGTTAATGGGAACATGACCCAAGCAGGGGCCAAGAACAGTGACCATTAGTGTGTAATGAAAAAAAAAAAGGACATTCATATTCAAGAATATTTGCCAAAAGCCTACAGCTTTTACACTCAGTCTTTAATCTCACCAGAATGCCTTGATTTATGTTTCTGTCCATTTCCATACTGTTGCTAATATTTCCATGTCTCTCTGTATATGAAATTACTACATAACCTCTCTCCTTTTCTTTCTCCTCCATCCTGCCTGTCTAGAGATAGATATCCTACATGAGATCACAGTTACAGTATTCTTCCATGTGGTCCAATCCTGAAAAGTTATTTGCAAGGCCTTTTCTGTGGTTATTCTTTGGAGGATGTTACAGGAGCAATGTGTTGATGTTGGAGAAAAAGTGACACATCCAAGTAGACAAGGGTGATCTTTAATGCAACATGGAAAGAATTACAGATGGAAGATCATAGCCATAAAGTTTTAAAGATGAAGCTGCAGCTGAGTAACCTGACTGAATGAATCACTGAAACATTTTTATGCCTGTTTAAATTTTGATAAAGAGGAATGATTTCAAAGGACTTGACAGTGGAGATTTTGAGCTCACAAAATAAAAGCACACAAAATCTATTTCCTTGGAATGAAGTGTGATTTTGCTTAAATGTCACATTTTCCTCTCACAAGAGAAGGACAATTTTCACAAATTAGAGAAATTTCAAAACAATACTCTTAGCTACAATTGAAAGGTAAGCAATAAAATACAGTTTTGGTCAGAAAACAAGAAATTTTTTTCTACAATCTAATGAAAAACTGTTGTATCATTAACATTTTGTTAGTGGAGAAGTGAGTTGTGGTTATGGCTCAAGAAACCTCAGCACAAATTATGCCAGAAATATCATATGGAGGAAAATCCTTCATTCCCCCTATACTCCCACCTTCCACTCAGAGCTGTAATGACAAGGTTCTTATTGAGCAATATTATAGAGACACCTACTTGCCTTGCTCTCCTTAAGAGTTTGTCAATGCTTCCATTATAAACCTCTCCTTTTAGGGGCTCATATGTCTGTAAAATTTTGCCCTGGATTGAAACTTGGCATAAGATCATAGTAAAAAAACATGGGTTTTTCCCATAATTAGTTTTTCTTCAAATTTTATCATTGGAAAAAAAAAAAAAACCAGAAACTACAAAAATTAAAATGAAAGCTATTCCAAAACATAAGCTTTCATATGTTTTTATTTGCTTTTATCCCCATCGATGTAAAAAAAAAAAAAAAGAAAAAAGAAAAACTAACAAATAGGTTAACATTTCAGATGTAGTTCAGCACTTGCATTCAAAGACATTCAACATAAAAGCTGGAGTCATAGTGGTCTCTTAGCAGTGGGTGATCTGTCATACCATATGGACTGACTACAAAGGTGTGAGCTAAGTATGGAGTTACAGTCTTAATTCTGAATTTCCCTACCTTGGTGAGTTTAAGACAGATGCTTAATGTTCTTTGAATGTAGTGGCTTATATACTTTTATTTCAAATGTAGTTCTTGGACATCATGCCCAGAACTGTTTTGAAAGTCTTTCCCCAAAGGTAGGAAAATGAAAGCATGTTGTCATTTCCCACTGCTCCCTCAAAGGAGGGGTTTTGTTTGCTGTTCTGGATTACTGTTCTGATTTTTATTCCCCCTCACTTTCCCATTGAATGTACATACAAGGTGGGGTTTTTTTCCCTGCTATTGAAGATGTGAGGTATTGGTATCATGTTGAGTAATCCAAGGAGAGATTAAAAAATTTTATGATACTGTATGCATCTTTTCTTGCATTAATATTTTAAAGATTTGCTAAAAGGTAGTTTAGAAGCTGTGGGGAAGGTGCAGGGAAAAAAGGCAAGGCAAGGCAAGGGGCAAGAAGCAAGGCAAGGCAAGGCAAGGCAAGGCAAGGGGAAAGAGGAAAGAGGAAAGGGGAAAGGGGAAAGAGGAAAGAGGAAAGAGGAAAGAGGAAAGAGGAAAGAGGAAAGAGGAAAGAGGAAAGAGGAAAGAGGAAAGAGGAAAGAGGAAAGAGGAAAGGAAAGGGGAAAGGAAAGTGACAGGAAGAAAGAAAAAGCAAGAAAGAAATAGAAAACAGATGAGAAGAAATTAAGCTGCAGTGAGAGAGGAAGGCAGAATGAGGGCAGGTGGGTGGAGAGAGAAAGAGAATGCAAGATTTTAAAAAAGAAAGTAGACGAGCAATATGTAAATCAAGAAAAGAGAGGAAAATATATTTTTTTTTTCTCCTGTTTGAATTCAGAGAATGATTTTACAAGTGCTTTCAAATTAAACCATATTTTGCTGAATGTGTGAAATGAAAGCTTTTGTGTGCATGGTAAAACCATCATTCAAGGCCATGCTTTAACCATGAGTATCATGTAGCTTGTTTGAAAATATTTTTGTGATCTTAATTAAACTCTTCTTATATTTTTGAAAGGCATATCAATCAGTTTTTATATTATCTGCAAAAGGTTTACTGTAGTAATTTCTATTTCATTGTTGATTGGTTTCTTAGAGTAAATTAAAAACTCTCCTAAAGTATACACATTAATAAGGAATGTTTATGGTCATAGGTAGTCCAAAAGTAAAATATCTACCTTCTTCACATAAGAACAATCATAAGGAAAGTTAACTTAAAGTCTAATCCAAATTGTGTTAAATTCAATCAGGAAACTGATTTAAAGTCTGTAAGTACAACAGCAGAAGATGTAGTCTCCATCTACCAAGGGTAGAAGTATATGCTAAAATCTTAGCAACCAAATAGAAGAAATAATATCAGGTTCTACATCTTTGAAGCTATCTGTCCTTAACCCTTCCTTACCCACCATACAGATCTTTGTATAATCAAGGCACAAGTGATTTTTATTGTTTGTCCTTGGGTAACAATGACACAGTCATATTAGTTTGTAGTGAGTCTTTTTGAGAGAGCTAGCACTTCCTCCTCCTCCTGGTATATCTGTACAATCAAGAAAATTTCTACTGCAGATAATTTTTTCATACTTTTTTTCAGCTGCTATTTTTTTAATCCTTTTTCTAGGCTAAAATGTTCCCCCTGCTTTCAAGTCCAGAGAGAAACTATTGGAACATTTGAGCTAAATCCCTTTAACCACTTTTACATCATTGACAAAGCCTGCTGAAGCCAATGGAAAAATGCCCGCTGAGTTCAATAATTTTTGGAGCACACACTTGCTGTTTTGACTCAATATTTTTCACTGTCATGGGCTATAAATTATCCAGGAGGATATTTGCTAGCACAAAATTTGTAATCACCACAGGCAGGAGCTTTTCCCAATACCTACACTTCTGGATCTGCCCGACTTCCATTCTCTTTAATACCAATGCCATTTATACACTACTTATGTCTTGTACATCTTATACATTTAAGAACCAAGATAGGGAATCTAAGGATACATGTTTCTTTAATGTTTCCCACCTGTGCTGTGCTGTCTGTAATAAAAAACACCATCTTGCAATCAGTGATTCATATATAATATGACTATAAAATTTTGGTCAACTGACAGGTCATGAATAATATCCTCATATTAATGGGAGCCCCAATGCTGCAATAGTTGCAGAAAAGTGAGAAGTCAGGGCTACAAAGGGAAGAGAACTTGGGGCACTTGTGTGTGACTCTTCAGCCAGGAGACCAGTAAAGACCTTGGAGGAAAAGTATGTGTTGGTCGTTACTAAAATAGACAGATGTAAACAAAGGATATGAGGAAATTCACAGAACTAGCCTGAGATAACATGCACTACCACAGGTAAAATCTTCAGCAATTTAATTCACTGCAAAAAGATGGTGTGTTGGCCCAGTAAATTAATTTGAATTGGATTCTTTGAATAATTTAAAACTGTGCTTTAAAAGTAGATATATATTTAGAAGACTAGATAAAATCAGAGAGGAGGAGAAGGAGGAAGCAGGGGATTCACTTTCTGATCCACACTTTGTCTTAGCAGAATAAATACAAACTTGTATCACCAGAGAGTAGATTTTCATATATTCGTATGAATTCACATTTTGCCCTTCTTAGGACAATTCAAAGAATTTGGCAGTATACTGCTGTGAGTATCATAGTATGGACCAAGGGTTCACACATCCCAAGCATACCACTAGCTCATAATCCAGAAAAATATTTTATGATTTAAAGCTAAATGGAAGTCTATCACTATAGAACACTTTCAAACATTATCAGAGGGTTGTTTTTTTCCATCTGCAAAGTCCATCAGACAAAAGACTGATCCCCTGGCTTTGGGATGGGTGAAGTACCTCAGACCACATATCACCTTGCATCTGTTTTTTAACTATGCCCAAAAGACAATTTTTGAGCTGAAAATGTAAGGTAAAATCTTTCCTTTTTCACATGTTAAAATAAAAAAATAAGCTTGAGGGCAGTTTTGGGTAATACAATGTAAGGATTTAAACTCTTAGACAATGTCCAAAGGAGAGCAACAAGGATGGTGGAGGACTTTGAGGGGAAGCTGTACTAGAACAGCTGAGATCACTTGTTCAGCCTGGAGGAGACTGAGGACAGACCCCACTGCAGTGACAGCTTCCTCCTGAGGGAAAGAGGAAGAGCAGGCACTGATCTCTTCTCTCTGGTGTCTGTGGCAGGATGTGTACCCACCCTCTCTTCTCTACCACAGACACTTGATGCATGAAGAGACAACCCAGGGGCTAAAAGGCCCAGCTAGGGTCATCCCTGGCACCAAAAGCACTCAGGCCTCAGCTAAGAATCAACACCTTAGTCTGGAAAGCAGAAGTGGCAAGAGATAAAAGAAATATTCTTGACTAAGAGGCACTGTTTTATGAAGTATAAAAGCACACATAGTTATCACAAAGGCCTCTACACACACACCCTGAAGGCGTGAGGAACTTCGCAAACCGCTGGTTACTTTCTTGGTAACTGGGGGAAAGGATTTTGATGTGTGCTGTACCAGCAATTGGATGGTAAAATATATTGAAACCTAAACTTTTACTATTTCTTTGCGAACTGTATCTGAAAAGGGTACCTTATTGTGCACTGTATGTTAATTTATTAGTCCTTTTTTTTTATTATTTTTGTCCTTATTCCTCTGTAGTATATAGTCTGTGTTAAATCTTATATCTGTTAATTCTGTGTCTATTAAATAAATAATTCCTTCTATAACAGAATGAATCAAACATTATTAAAGAACTTGGGAATGAGAGTGGGTATTGAGGTGCTGACTGCCTCAATAAAGTTACTGCCTGCTGCCAGAGGCCTGGGCAAAAGGCAAGAACTTATCTAAACCCCCACATCCGTTCGTAACAGTGACCGGTGAAAGGACCTCTGGGAACGGCCTGGAGTTGTGTCAGGGCAGGTTTATGTTGGATGTTAGAAAAGGTTCTTCACCCAGAGGGTGGCTGGGCACTGGAACAGCCTCTCCGGGGCAGTGGCCACAGCACCAGCCTGACAGAGCTCAAGAAGCGCTTGGACAATGCTCTGGGGCACATGGGGTGACTCTTGGGGTGTCCTATCCAGGGCCAGGAGCTGGATTTTGATGATCCTTATGGGTCTCTTCCAACTCAGGATAGTCTATGATTCTGTGCTGGAAGTACTGAGATGCTTTCAGCTGCCTGCTAATGTAGTTCTGAGACTGCTTTTTCCATACCAGCTGGATTTAGTCATTGTAGTAAGGGTTCCTAAGGACAAGGTGCAAAATACTTGCATCTCCTGAGCCAACCCATATCTAATTTGCTGAGAAATTCCTTTGCTGAAAAATTCACCTGCTGGGTAGAAGAAAAGAAGAAAAAAAGAACCCAAAAAATGTATAGGAAGTGTTTTGTTTTCTTTTTGTGCTTCTTTTCAATCTAGAGGGAAAATATGAGATAAATTCTTTTAGAAACTCTGTCTCACAATCATATTTCATTTCAAGTGTTGAGACCCCAATAGGAAAATATTTGCAACAAATAGACAAGATAAAGCAGTGAAAGACCCTGAAAGCAAAGGAATAAAAAGTGATACTGTATATTTTCTTAGCAGGTGTTAGACAGAGATAAGAGTAGAAGGAATAAAACTGAAATTAAATAGTTCCTATATCTGTGATTGCAAATGGTCAAGAAATTAGGCAATTTGTAAATCATTTTCAGCCTGTCATATGTGAAATATCACATGGAAGTAATTTTAGTGCCAGGAAGATCAAAACGTTAGCCTCAGGTGGTGGAGGCCTGGCTTTATTTCAGACATTACAGTACTTCTGCCAGATGTTGAACCTGCCTGAGATCTCTGAAGGGCAGAAGAGTGAAGCTGTCCCTTCACCTGGTCTGTCTGCACTGCAGCCAGAGTAACCTCACTGGAGCTGCACTGAATTAGAGCAGCTGAGAATGTGGCCATCTGTGGGAATGATTCCTCCTAATTGTATGCTTTTCTGAAAATATCTGTTATGACTGAGACAGAAAAAGTGACAGGAATAGAAGGAAGTTTCCTTCTTATATGAGGAAGGAAAACCATAGTCCCTAGACTGTACCTACCAAAAAAATCCCAGATGTCTTTTGCACAGCTTGAGAGGTTAAGTATTACTTATCTCTGTCAATTGCCCCAGGGATAACTACAAGGGCTCACTGTGCTTCTGCCTGCTAGAATGCATCACAATAGTTAAAAGATGGAGACACATCTGAGCTTGAACTTGCACTTAATTAGCTGTTCTGGAAGTAAGGGTGTGAAAGAGAGAGCTGCTCCTAAACAAGCAAGGTGAAGTGCCTGAAGCCTGGGTAGGTATCCAATTCTTGCTCTAATTTTTGGAACATTTTCCCCTATGGCTGATTAAAATTAAAGAGCTCATTTAGAAAATTCAAACATTCATCTGGTTCCTTTTTAAGAAGCACTGAATGCAGTTCTGTACTAGGGAAATCCTACTAGTTTTTTCCTTCAGGTCAGCTTTATTTGACACTGATTATGTTGAACAATCATTTATCTAAGAAAAGATTGAGTTTAGCTACTATCTCTCCAATAATGCAGTTATCTCTTATTTTATGTCTTGCAGAAATTATGCAGCTGGAAGACGAACATAGCTTTTTTAGAACTATAAAGACATAGGTTGCTGCTAAAATAAATTTGATTTAAAATACCATGGCTGATCCTTACCTGATCCAAAACCTACTTCAAATAGTACCCTTTACATGGACTCTGTTGAAAACTGGAGAACTCCCTCAAATTTAATATTATTTCAACATTTAGGAACAATTTCCTTGTAGGAGACTCCTAGACAATTGAGCTCTTTGCAGCTTTCCTGAAGAAACAGATTCCTTTCCAACTAAAGAACCGATATATTTGCTGCTCACTAAAAGCCCAGGTTTACCACTTATAAGGCTTCAGGCCTGTCTTAATGAAATGCTAATGTAATTAATGTGTTATTCACAGATTTCCTTTTTCCTTTGCTCAGCTGAGCCTCTGTAGATTAGGTAAAAACTTGTAAATTAAACTCCTTATTACATAACTTATTTTTACATCTTCAAGTAGCCAAATAGAGTACTCTCTCTCAGAAATAATTTAAACACTTTTAAAAACACTTTTCACAAAATCCTTACAATGGAACTTCTGTTTGATCACATTCAACCTTGCTGCAGTTGTAGCTTTAAGCATACATGACTCAGACAAAAAAGAGATTCTAAGTAATTTATGTCTCTCTCCCTGCTCAGTGTGTGCTAATCACATTGCCACCCACTTTTTTTAGTAAATGATTTACAGTCCTAGTGAATATAATCACCTGCAGTATCTGAGTCACAGAGAATGTTTTTGAACCCTAAACCTCTGCAGGCACGAAAAGGAACTGAGCACCTCCTGCTCTTCATGAGGTCTCAGCAGACTCATAGTTTTGGACATATTCATGCTCTAATTACCTCTCACAGCAGGTGTTTTCTAAATCATTCTTCTCAGGTGAGGCAAACTATTTATACAGGAAAATATTAACCTGAAGGCATGTTCATATTTTCAGAGAACAGGCGGTCCCTCCCACGTGTCCCTCAGTAGCTTTAGCAAAACACTGACTTTATTAAGTTTATTACTTATAAAAAAATGAAGAAGCAAACTCACGATCCTGTTGTTAAATCCTCTTGGACCAACCTAACTGCAAATGGAAGTTGTGGGATTGTATTTTATATTTTAGCTTACAGGTCTACTGTGCCATATTATTATCAGAAGCAGGGACTTGTGCCTCTCACCTGCCCACCCCAGCTCCCAATGCCCTCAGCTGTCAAATGTAAAGTTTTTTGATTTTAGTGTTTCCTTGTTCTGGGAGCACTTCTTTTGGGGCATATGAAGAGAACAACAAAACTAAAGCATCTTCTGAAAAGGTCAATGTGGCAACATCCTTACAGGATTCTACAAGTTTTGTCTTCTGCACCCACCTCTGAAGGGAAGGGATTTTACTTTGTTTTTGTTATTTTTTCTATTTGTTGGGGCAAAAGTCTCCATACAGACAGAAATGCTAGTATGCCCTACCCAAACATGAAAGAATTCAGCAATGTGTGGTTTTTTTACAGAGGTGGAAGCCTGTTCAGTACAATGTCACAGTCACTGCTCTAAAGTCCTTTAAATAGTTTGGTCCTTGGTATTTCAAACTGAAGTTTCACAAGGATAATTTCAACTTATAGATATTCCTTTCACTTTTCTTTTTAGCAAGACAAAACTTTGACATTCTTCTTAAATTATATTAAAGATTTTAATATTAATTTTTTATGACATGGCATGTTCTAGAAGTTTTATGACTCTTTAAGGTCTGAAGCAGATTCTTTGCAGAAAGTACAACCAAAATACAAGTCCAAGATTGAAAAATGAAGCTTTTCCCTCAGGTTTCTGACAGCCGTAGCCCCACTTAAGGGTGACTTTCACAGCACATAGCCTTCTAGTCAATGTTACCATACAGTAAATGCACACCATTTTTGAACATTGCTATTTTAACATTACTATGACCAGTGAAAGACAGCAAAAGATGAGCTCTGGAGTAGCTAAGTTGAGTTCTATTAATTTAGTTGCTCATTTTTAAAATATTATATTAAAGGAGAGAAATAGGAAGGAATATTGGTGGTAAACAAGTGATGGCACAAGGGAACTAGGGCAATAATGTAAATCTCACCTTCCAGGCAGATCAAGGGTTAGTTGAAACCATCAACAATGTCATTTCCTTTCTGGCAATTCCCTGAGAAGCTCTCAATATCAGGGAGGAAAGATCTGTGGTGTGCCAGTGCCTTCCCAAACCTTGCACTCCTCTCCTTTGGTTCTTAGTGAGATCTCCATATGTAGTGAAAGTGGAAGCTATTTTTCAATTGTTTTGTTGCATTGCTGTGCTGTGTTTCTACCACCTGCTCTTTTTATCCACACCCCTGCTAGTAATGAGATATGCTCCTGAATCAGTTTTTGGGTTTTTTTCAAAGCTTTTTCCCTATTTCCATTTGTCAAGCTGTAATTTTGATCAGTCATGTAGGTTTTGTATGCTTCCACAGAGTTGTAAACAACTACATAGAGTAACACTGAGCTCATTTCGTGTTATGATGGCCAGCTGGGGGCACAACCATTGCAGAGAGTCAGAATAAAAATATCTTTGTGCTCTTCCAGTTTTAAAGCAGCTCCAGAGTGCTCTCTTCCAAGCACTCAAGGCTCATGGGAACAGGAATGCACAGGCTATGGACCAGACAGTGAGCTGGGATGGGACCACGTAATGTCCTGACACAATTGATTTTTAATGTGACATAATTCCTTTGAGACATGAGAGATTTCCAAATGGCCTCTTAAACAGTTTTTTTTTTTATTGCTTCCATGCTTTTGGGCAATATGGCCCAGGCACTGCCTCTCAAGGGTACAAAGATGGTGTTCAGCTGGGGATGCAGAAAGTGCTGAGTGTTTGCTACTAGGTTAGACTTCCTTGAGCCTCAGAGCTGAGAAGCTCATTTGGAGACCAGATGTGGCAAAAAAAAAATCCCCAAAAAAAACAACAAGAGAAGTCTTCAGTAAGTGAATTACATTTTTAATATGCTGTTCTCTGCCGGTGGCTCTGAGAATGAAATAATTTTGTACCATATAGAACTGCTGCCTACTGTCATGCCCAGAAGCATGGGTAGAGTTCATTAAAAAAGATGTTAAAAGACTGCTGTTAAGAATTCCAAATCAAGCAGTTAAAAGGTAAGGAATGCCAGCAATGAGAATGTCTCACCAACTGCCTTCCTGAGCATAATATCATAGCCTTTAAATTTGTGATAATAACTGCCCCACAGCCCCCTTTTTTTTTTTTTTTTTAATTTGATCAGTGCCTCTTTTGCTTATTTTGATCTGACTCTTGTTGAATTATTTGAAACACTCTAACTGCTTTAAGTGTTGCAGTCCTTAAATTATATATTTCTTTGCTTTTAGTTTTTGTTTCATTGCACAAAGGGAAGACATTCTCATAATTCCTCAGCATTTCTAAGTGAATATTACGTCTACTACTGACTTTCTGATCACCTCTTTTCATAATACCTAAATATTCAGCCTGGTTAAGAGACCTGAAAAACAGCTGACTACCTCTTCCAATCACATTAAAGAGTTGATCATAATATGCATAAACATGAAGAATTAAAATTGCATTCATTTTCATGTCATACTTTCTGAGTACTTGGCTTTTTAAAATAATAGACTGTTTTCAGCTTAAAAAAAACCCAAAAGCCACCCCCCCCCCCCCCCCCCCCCAAAAAAAAAAACCCAAGCACCACCAGATTGTATAATGGGCCATTTTCACAGTATGTCTTCTACTGGATGAGCACCTCACTAAATTGTTATTTCTTTCTTCAGATGCCAGGTACACTTAGGAACAGCTCCCACTTTCCACTTACGCACTTATTTCCATATTCTTAATTCACAGGGCTTCCTGTCCTGCTACCACCTAGTGGTTCACCATTACTGCAACAATCATGCTTTTGAAGGAGACGGAGTCCTACCAAATTAGATACTTTTAAAATCTGACTACAACAAAACAGAGTATCCAACAGTCCACTGTGTGCCATTTTTATCCCTTGCTGTAACCGTTGCTGTGGCACAGCAGCTAATATAAAACTCCATAAACTGCAATGTTATGATGTATTACCAGTTACATGGTAAATAGTCGATTTGTTTATGCTTTATTTTTATGGTTTATTGCATTACCCATACCACTTATTTCCTATGGTACATAACTTCTAAGTATCCTATCTGATTCTGAAAAAATGTGCTCAATTTAAAGCACATCCTAGTTTCAGAAAGAAATTTATTCATAAAACCCTCTTTGTAATCAATCCCACAAAAAAAAAAAAAAGCTTTCACATTTTTATAGGTAGTTTATGAAGACAGATGTGTAGCAAAGTTATTAGCAGGTTGTCTTACATCATATTCTTCTAGACGATGTTATAAATTGAAAAATATGATAATGAGGAAAATGCAATAAGGATTAGTAAAAGCACTGATGGCTGCATAATTCTCAGGGAAACAGCTTTCACCTACTTTCACAGAAAATGTCCTCATGATGTCCTCACCTGCTTTCCAGCACAGAGCAAATAGATTGTGCTGGAAACTTGAAACATTGAAATGCAAATGCCTCAAGCACAACTAGGAGTTCAGTGATTTCCAAACTATTTATCACTGTTGAATTCTGTGCAAGAGGAATTTATCCCCTCCAGGCCTTCAACTGACCAAACAGTGAATAAAATAAAAAAGAAAATCTGCTGAATGTGCATTTCTGCACAAGTTTCTTCTTGTGTGTTAATTCTTTGAATAGTGTTCCCTTTAAAAGCCTTTTAGGACACCAACCCTCTGTTGTATCTCCTTCTATTTTTTCTTTGTTTTAGACATTTGCTAAAATTTTTCTTCATCCTTTTACCAGAAAAACAATTTTATATTGGCAAGTGTCCACTCACTTTGTATCTTTTTTAATATTCCAGGTAGAAATTTCTTTTACATAATCGTAAGTCAGGCTTTTTACAGAGAGGCCCCCAAACTTTCTTATTTCTGATGAAAATATTTTCTTGTAAATGTCCTGTTTTACTTCCCCTTAAGTTTGTTATTATTTCTGTCACAACAGTGCCTGTAGTTCCTAAACAAGACTGGGAGCAAACACATCATATTACTTTCTCTTTAAGCACCTAACAAGAGGCAGGATCTTTACAAAGTGTTGTAATTGTGTGAATAAGAAAGGCAGAAATGGTAAAAAGCCCAGTACTATCAACATCTTTTCTTTATAGTTGAAGAATGGAAGACAAGGAAGAGGTCTGGGTACCTAGGTGCTAAATTATGTATTTAAACCTTTAAAACCAGCCTGTGGAGGATCTGCAAAATGAAAGGACAACTGTTGAGAAGCACTTCATAGATTTAGCCACAAAATATTTAAAACATGAGAAAGAGATCCACTCTCACTTATTCCTGCATGGTATGGCAGGAGGATCCTTTCTCTTTTCTCTTGCTGTCTGCAGCTGATGTTAGATGCAGACAGCTCAGCTTCCCTCCCTCCTCTCCACCTGCTGTGCACTGGGTGGAGGAGAGACAGGTTGCACCATTCACCACCTCCTCTCCTGCTTAGGAACATAGTCACAAGGCAGTAATATTTTTTACTACAGCTTTTGTCACATTTGCAGATGAAATGTGAAATTCTGTTTTGTTGACACCCACTGTACAGCATATACAGCTCCTTGTGCTGCCAGGTACCTTCCTGTGCTCACCCATGTATTTAATTTCTTTCTTTGTATGTTCCAAGTGTATCTAGTCCTTTGGGAAAGACCTTGGGAAACATACTGTAATTAGCTCCACTGTTTACAGGACAGTTGCATTGTCAGATCCAGTCATTGTTCGTTGGAAACACTCATAAAACATCAGTATCCATCATTCTCTCCAGTCTCTCAGTTACTATTGTTTACTTTTCTTGCCTCATATTTGAGTTCTGCTCTGGCTTTCAGTTATGAGTATATATTCCTTGTGTGTGCAGTAATACAAATATTTACTGTGAAGTATCATTGATGTGATTCAGAAAGTATGTCTTATGAATTCTCAGAGGGAAGGGTTTCAATATTTTAACATATTCTGCACAATTTTTGAAGTCATCAAAAATGAGACAGTAACCCAGTACATTTTATATGGATATTAAGGCAGAGTGAAGCTGATCCATTCATTACCAAGTCCAGGCAAGTGTGTTTTGAATACAGACTCAAAATATCCTTGAGTTTTGCAGTTAAGATCTCTGCAAGTAAATTGGTCTCCAGTTACAGGCATATTGTCATGGTTGTAGCTCCATAGATGACTCCAGGATCCCCAGTCAGTTGTACATCTTCAGATGATTCCCATTCTGACTAGTTTGGAGTGAACCAGCTGGTTTTCCAAGGAGAAAAACACAAAAGCTGTGTGGTATCTTTTAGTCCTACTTGATTCCTACAGGCAATACCATCACAACTGCCCCTGGGTAATTTATATTTCAGTCTAAATGGGTATGAACCTGCCAAAATCTTTCTAGCTATACCCTCTGTGGCTGAGCTCATCTATAAAATGGCTATAACAATTCTTTCTTCTGCCTAATATTTCCTATCTTGATTTTGAAAACTGTAAATTAATTAGTGTAACAAGACCCTTGTCTTGAGGGCATGGAAATAATTATGTCCACTGGAATTGTTGGTGTTATAAATACATATTACAATATTCGTTTTCCGCAAATATTAAAATGGATACTATATGTATAATGTTAAAGTAACTTTGCTATAGATTTTTTATTTCTGCTATTAACTAGACTTAGACATAGAAGTGAAGTAGCTGATATAGTTGTGCTTGTGGCAATTGAACTGCCTGCATGGTTGGGATAACATCCAGTGAAGGTATGATGAAGGCCCCTGCTACTGATGTGCCAACTATCAGCACTTACTGTCTATAGGAAGTATGGACCAAAACCCAAGCTGGAGGTGATATTAAAAATAGATTAAAACCACAGCCAAGAAATGCACATGCTCCAAAAAGGCGGGCTTGAGGAGGAGCCATGCTAAACAGTTCTTGGAACATGTAAACTATGTTTGGGGAAAGTTTAAATATGCTTAATTGTTTATGAATATGCAATAGGCTGATGAAATAGAAAAGATGTATAAAGGGTGTCGCCAAAATAGCAGGTGTGCTCTTGGCTCAATGTCAAGCACCCGGCTGCTAAACTTTACTTTATTCTCTTTGTCTCCTGTTGTCCTTTATTAAACTTTTAAATTTTGCCAGGAGAGTGAACCTCATTTTTCACAGTTGGGAGCTTCACCCAGGATGTAACACTTCACCTCTGAGAATCCGGGAGATCCTGAGCGGGGGAGGCGCACCCTGCCGAGTTTGGTGGCCTGCTCCATTTCTTTTGGCATGAATTGGCAGTTGTAGGCCGACACCCCGTGACAAGAAAGAGACAAATAAAGCAAAAGAAAAGGGAAATGGCTCCCAAGGAAACCATGGTAATATCCCACAATTCTTGTGCATGAAGACCCAGATAAGAAAAAGGGACTGTAAGTATTTTCTGTGGGGGCAGATATGGGGGCTGAAAGGTATGTGAGTGAGACATGGTCTGGCTATTCTGGACCTGCGAATCAAGGGTGGAGTCTCTGAGGACTGCAGTTCTGTTCTTTTGTGAGAAAAATGACCAGTGAGGGGTCAAAGATAAAAGGAGTGAAAGATCCCCCGGGGTTACTGGGACTGAGTCTCAGGGAGGGTTGGAACCCTTGGAGAAAGGGAACCAAGGGTTTCCTAGCACAGTCTCCTAGGAGATGGGACAAAAGTGGGGGCCCCCTAAAAGATGCCAGATTGAGGGATTGGAACTCACAAGAGGCTACAGGAAGTGTGGGACACAATACCCAAGAGAATCTGGGGTTGGCCAACAACATTTGAAATTTTACAATACCCATGGGTGGATATTAACAAGTGACTTGAAAGTAAAAGTACCTTATTTATTCTGTTGTCCTGTTATGAGCAAGAATGAGTGAGACAGACATATTAAAGAAATAAAAGTGAGTATAAATGAATGAAAGCATACGTAATTGTTGATTTAAAATTTATTTTTTGGAAGGACGTGGATTGTATTATATTGGAGAAGTAAGATGTTCTGGGCTGTGAAGAGTGGGTTAGAGCAGGGAAACAGAGGCCAGGGACGAACAGGTAAAAAATCTTGGGAATACGGGATAAAGAACTAGTAAGTCAGGTCCAAGGAAAAAGGGAGCAAAAAGGATATACCCCAAGTGGATATACCCCAAGATAGTCCTCTGGGAATTAAGTTAGCTAATTGGGATATTTATCCTTGTACAAAGGAAAAAGATAAAGATGATACCATATCAAAATATTGTATGATAGAATGGACAAAAGAGGAAATAAGATCCAACCATGTCTATTGGCCAAGATACAGGTCTTTTGAAGACTGGATTTGCCAGGCCTTAAATATATTTGTAAATTCAAAAGAGCCATTTGATCTGGAAGAAAAAGAATATGCCTCTTGTTGGACAGGAGACAACTTGGGGTAAAAGTTTTTAAGATATCAGAAACCCCAGAGACAGAGCAAGCAGAGGAAAAGAAAGAAAAGGGCAGGGACCCCATGGAAATATTGCCCCCCTGCTCATGCCAGGGGCTCCAGCCCCTCCCATGCCAGGCACCCCCACTCCCACCCCTACCCCTTTTTCCTTGGGAGCTCTGGCTTCACTTTGGCAGTTCCCACTGCACTGCCGACTCCCGCCCCTACCTCTGTCCCCTTGGTGATTCCAGCTCCTGCTGTCCAAGTGAACATCCTTCCTAGCAGAGGGGCACCATACCAAAATACAAGGAGCTCAGTCAAAACCCAAAAGCAGCTCGATAATCCTTCCCCTACCACTACTCCAAAACAGGGGAAAAGAGTTATAAAGATTGAAGAACAAAAAGGTTAGGATCAAGAAGTTAGTTTATTCCCATTATGGGAAGTACCTGTGGGAGGAATTTAAGGGGAGACAGGATTTGTGAATGCTCCTTTGACCTCTTCAGAAGTCAGAAATTTTAAAAAAGAGATTTAAGGATTATTGGAAGATCCCATAGGTACAGCTGAGAAACTAGATCAATTCTTAGGTCCCAACATTTTTACTTGGGAAGAAATTCAGTCAGTCATGAAAATAATATTTTCCCAAGAGGAGAGGCAGATGATTAGAGCTGCTGGAATGAGAATTTGGGAAAGAGAATCAACAAGGTCCACCAGGGGACCAGAAAATGCCAATAGCACCTCCAAACTGGAACCAAATGAAGAGGCAGGGCAAGGACATATGAATGATTATTGTAATCTGATAATCAAAAGAAATAAAAGAGGAAGCACCCCAAGGGGAAAATGTCAGAAAAGCTTATGAGGGACAGCAAGGAAAGGAAGAAACTCCTACTGAGTGGTTAGAGAGGCTCCAAAAGAATATGAAACAGTACTCTGGAACAGACCCTGAAACCATTGCAGGGCAAGCCCTATTGAGGGTTAGTTTTGTCACTCATGCCTGGTCAGATACTAGAAAAAAGCTGGAAAAGATGGAGGACTGGCATGATAAATCACTAAAAGATTTATTAAAAGAAGCTCAAAGCGTTTCTGTATGGAGAGTTGAAGAAAAAGCCAAAAGTGGATGGTCACCATGTGATAGAATAACTTCCAGAGGAATCTGAAGCCCTCAGGTACCACTCCTAAACATTCGGGTTTTAGAGACAGGGAAAAGGGAAGAAAGAGGACCCCAACATGATCAAAATCCAAGAAGCAAATTAAAAATGCCTTTTTCTATTGTGGGGAAGTGAGACACTATAAGAGGGAATTCCCTCCCCTAAAAAAGGACCTAAAAATATTCCAAGAGATACACCCAGAAGAAGAATAAGGAGGTCATGGGCTGTATTTTCTGAGGGATAAACACCATCTAGAGCCTTTGATAACTTTAAAATTGGGCCCCCAGAAGGAGGTATTAGAATTTATAGTTGATACTGGGGCAGAGAGAACTTGTGTAGCAAATATCCCAGGGGATGTAATGTGAGTAATGACAATGTGAAGGTTACAGGAGCAAAAGGAGAAGGGTTTAAAGTTCCTGTCATTAAAAATGTAGTAATTGAAGGGGAAACCAAAATAGGAATGGGAGATGTCTTATTAGTTCCTGGAGCAGGTAGCAACTTATTGGGGTGAAATTTACAGATACAATTAGGAATAGGGGTTATACCAGAAGAAGGGAAGATGACAGCCAAAGTGTTAAAACTCAGACAGGATGATGAGGAAAAGATTAGCAAAGAACTTTCGGCTGCAGAAGGAAATAGGAGAGAACTGAATATTGACCCCATAAAGATCATGCTTGAAAGAGAAGAATGTCCCATACATGTGCATCAGTACCCTCTATCTTTAGAAGGAAGAGAAGGCTTAAAACTGGTAATAGAAGAATTAACAAAGGAAGGGACATTTGTAACCTTTTAAGTCTCCTCATAATTCCCCTGTTCTCCCAGTAAAGAAGCCTGATGGGAATTACAGATTAGTGCAAGATTTAAGGGAGGTAAATAAAAGAACACGAGCCCGTTACCCTGTGGTTCCTAATCCTTATACTCTTTTAAGTAAAGTCCCACTCCCAGCACCAATGGTTTATTGTAGTGGATCTTAAAGATGCTTTTTGGGCTTGCCCATGAGCAGAGACAAGCCAAAATATTTTCACTTTTGAATGGGAAAATCCAAATACTGGGAGAAAGCAGCAACTAAACTGGACAAAATTACCACAGGGATTTACTGAGTCTCCAAACCTATTTGGACAAACTTTAGAAGAAATATTACAAACTTTCCCCACTCATCCTGGAATACAAATTATCCAATATGAGGATAATCTTTTATTATCATGGGAAGTTGAAGTTTGGGAAGCTACTATAAAACTTTTGAATTTTCTTGGGGAAGAAGGATTAAGAGTATCAAAAGGGAAATTACAATTTGTGGAATCAGAAGTAAAATATTTTGGTCACTTAATAAGCAGAGGTAGCTGAAAGCTAAATCCTGAGAGGATTGTAGGGATTCTATCTCTTCCCCCTCCCTCTTCAAATAAGGAAGTTAGAAGGCTACTTGGATTATTGGGATATTGTAGACTATGGATCGAAGGATATACACAGGCAGTAAAATTTTTATATGAAAAATTGACAGAGGGAATATAAAGTAGACCAGGGAAGATGATAATAAATTAGAAGAATTGAATATGAAACGCCTCAGTACCAGCTTTGAGCTTACCCTCATTACAGAAAAGCCCTTTCATCTGTATGGGAATGTGGAAGGTGGAGTAGCTTATGGAGTTTTAGTCAGGAGTGAGGAGGAGTGAAAAGACCAGTAGCTTCTTTATCAAAATTGTTGGATCCAGTAAGCCATGAAAAAAATGGTGAAAAATGGTTAATAAGCTCTAGGATGTTAAAATATAAAGCAATTTTGATAGACAGTGATGACTTGACACTAGAAGTAAACAAAAGTTTGAATCCAGCTCAAATTTCTATATGGAGAACTAAACACATAATTGTTTAGAAATTATCCAATACCAAACTGAAGTTCAGTAAGATCTAGCAGAACAAGCCCTCCTAGAAGGGGAAAGAAAATATATTGATGGTTCATCCAGATGCTTACAAGGAAAAAGAATGTCAGGATATGCCTTGGTTGATGAGAAAAATATTCAGACCATCTAAAAAGGAAAATTACTGTCAAATTGGTCAGCTCAATCTTGTGAATTATATGCTCTAAAAAGTGTACTAGTATATTTAGCACACAAGAAAGGAGCCTTATATACTGATTCAAAGTATGCTTTTGGGGTAGTACACACTTTTGGAAAAATTTCTGAAGAAAGGGGGTTACTAAATTCAAAAGGAAAGGGACTGGTACATGAGGGAGTCATTGTAGAGGTTCTACAGGCATTAAAATAGCCTGAAAAAATAGCTGTGGTACATGTTAAAGGACACCAGAGGAATGACCTCAGAAGTAAAAGGGAATAATTTGGTAGATCAAGAGGCTAGAGATGTAGCAGAAAATGCAACCAAAAGGGTTATGTTAATTTTGACCCCAGATAAGGAAGAATTGGAAGTTCCAAAGTTTAGTGAAGCAGAAGAAGAGAGGGATAGGGAGAGAGCAAGATCAGTCTGGGAAATGGAAACTTCCTGATGGGAGGCAGTTACTTAATAAGCCACTTACTAGGAAAATACTAGAATACATGCATCAGAAAACTCATTGGGGTACTCAGGCTTTGTGTGATCACTTTCTAAGGAATTATGGGTGCATTGGAATTTTTGGATTGGCAAAGCAAATAACTAAGAAATGTAAAACTTGCCAAAAGGTAAATAAAAAGGGAATGAGAAAAACAACATTAGAAGGCCACAGGTTTGCTCTGTGACCATTTCAAAGTATCCAAGTGGACTTTACTGAACTTCCCCAAGGGCAGAGGTAGAAGTTTTTATTAGTAGTAACAGGCTGTTTAACTCATTGAGTAGAAGCTGTTCCCACCGTCAGAGCTACAGGCTAATGTGGTATGTAAAAACCCTTTTGGAACAAACAATTCCCAGGTATGGAATGGTCAGTAGAATAGACTCAGATGTGTGAGATTTCATGTGTTCATTTCAAGAGTCTTACAGGAAATAACTCAAGCCCTGGGAATAAAATGGGAAATACATACCCCATGGCATCTACAGAGTTTGGATGAACCAGATTTTAAAGAGAACTTTAACAAAATTAATGATCGAAACACAAATGTTGTGGGTAAAATGTTTACCTTTGGCTCTACTGAGGGTCTGAACACAACCCAGATCAGACCTAGGAGTGTCACCCTATGAGGTGATGTTTGGATTACCCTTTTTGACCACCCAACATGAAACTACTGCTTATGAAGTAGGGAAAATGAGTGTTAGAAACTATAATTGCAAGAACTTGAAAATTTGCAGTTGAAAGGGATAATCCCTCAAACCACACCTTTAGAATTTAAAATTCATATTATCCATCCAGGGGAATGGGTACTAGTGAAAACATGGAAAGAACAATCCATGTTCTTTCCCAATGGGAAAGTCCTTTTCAGGTACTACTGACGACTGAGGCAGCAATCTGAACTAGGGACAGAGGACGAATCCATGCCAGCAGAATCAAAGGACCTGTGAAGGAACCTGAGGAGTGGACTATAGCATCTAAACCTAAGACTCTTAAACAGGGACTGAGTGGTAATGAACTGGGATGACCCAAATGATCCAAGGAATGTACAAAGAATCACACATAATTGGGAAATAAGGCCAACTTATACCAAGTGGTTTCAAGTGCCACCTGGACAAACTCTGAGAAGCCTCCAATATCCCCCTTGGCGGGGAGTACTTCCACTTCAAACAGGAGGATCAGGGCTGTTTTGGTCAGAGAGTTCTCATATTCTGGCCTTAGACTATGACTTATGCAAAGAAGAGGAGGAATTACAATTCCCATCAGTGGCATATCATATACCCTGTCGGACTCATCCCAATACTGGACATACTGGCTGGGTTAAATGTATATTTTTAAATTGTGGAAAAAATTGGTACTGTTGTTCACAAAATTGATGCTCTCATTGCATGAAATGTCGAGTGCCAAATCTATTCTTTATCCAGACAGAACTAAGAACAACCAAAATAATAACTTTGCTTTGTGGACGGGAATTACTAGTGCCTGTTGAATGGAATACACCTGAGGAACTGTGGGAAACTAGTTAAGAAATGTCAAACATTATTTGCATGGAAATTAGCAAAAAGGAAGTGATGAGGAAATAGACGACAAGACTGGGTTGGCTGCTGTACTTGCCACCAAGAAGATCGTAACACCTTCTTATAGGCATGGGAGATGGGGGTATAAGCCATACCTGACCTCTGTTATTCCTTTTTCTGTCACTCAATTATGTGTTTTCCCTTTTGGAATACTAGCAAAATCATGTCACAAATGCTACTGAATGCTTTACATGGCGAGAAACCAATGTCAGATCTATGTCAACAGTCACTGGTATAACCCATCCAAATTAGGTAACTGTACATAAAATGGGGAAAAGTCCTGGATTGCAGAAAACTTAGGAACAAGTGGTAACAGTCTGGGAAGTGAATGTTCAAAAGGGGAGAAATGGGTTTCTTTCACATTTGCCTTTAGAAGTAAGTAGAGCCCAAGATTTGATAAAAGAACAATTAGTAAACAAAAAGGCAAAGCCAGCATAGCAATCTAACTCTCTATCTAATCCCACGTCAAGATTTGTATGCCACACTTAAAAAGCAATTTAAAAAGAAAATAAATATCTCGAGATTTGAGAAAAACCTTTTGAGCTCCTTAAATGGAACCGGAAAAATATAAGGGGGGGAAAACTGACCAGAAGGGTGGATACTAATAATAATAAAAATAATAGTGATCAGAGAAGAATGTCTCTGGTGCACTGGGAAAATTTTTCTTAGCAAAGTCAGAAATACTCCCTGTAAGACTTATAAGTTAGTAATGGAACTTTTACGTGGTGGATTCCAGAGGAACCAACTCTGTATTGGACTCAGAGAAAAACGAAAGAAAAAAATTGTAAGTATGATAACGAAACCAGACTTTTCCAATGTAATGCTACAGGCAAGAATCCTTATTTTGGGATCCCAGAAATATCCAAGTTTTGGGAGAATATAAATCAACAGAAAAATTATTATTGGAAAGCACCAGTTGGCTTATTTTGGATATGTGGGAAAAGAGCATACCCAAAGTATATCCCTTCACGGTGCAAAGAGAGTTGTACTCTGGTAATCATACAGCCAGGATTTTTTCTTTTACCAGGACCAGATGGAGATCAATTAGGAGAACCAGTTTATGAAGACTGAAAAAGAAATAAAAGGGAATTGATTGGAGGATTTAAAATATGGGAAGATGAGGAATGGCCTCCGAATGCAGATTGAAAACATATGGGCCAGCCGCCTGGGCACAAGATGGGAGTTGAGGATATCGAACCCCAATTTATATGCTAAATCTCATCATAAGGCTCCAAGCTGTTGTGGAAATCATAACCAATGGGACAGCCATGGCCATGGAATTAATAGCAGTCAGCAATGCCAAACCAGAGCTGCAGTATCAGAATAGGCTGGAGTTAGACTATTTATTAGCTGAAGAAGGGGGTGTTTGCGGGAAATTTAATACATCAGATTGTTGTTTGAAAATGGATGACAATGGGAATGCCATCCTGAAAAATAGCCCATGTGCTGGTCCAAAAATGGGAACCAATGCTAAAAACTAGCTATTGGGATAATGCATTGGGAATAGAATGGTGAAGAAGCTAGGCTTCTTCCTTTTATGTGCTACAGCTGGTTTGATATTTCTTCCTTGCTTAATGCCCTATTTTATTTGGCTAATCACCAACACAGTCCAAGGCATGCAAGTGGTAAAAATGCTTATGGACCCAAAATTGGCTGGAACGGCACAAAAGATCATGGTATTAAAGAAACAAAATAAGACGTAAGACCCCATTGAAGAAGCAAAATTGATTTGTAAAAAAAATGAGAGAATAATGGAGGTTAGAAAACAAGAATTAGTGCTCAAGCCAAATGATTTATAAAACAGAAGAGGGGAGATTGTTATAAATGCATATTACAATATTGGCTTTTTGCAAATATTAAAATGGATACTATATGTATAATGTTAAAGTAACTTTGCTGTAGAGTTTTTATTTCTGCTATCAACTAAACTTAGACATGGAAGTGAAGTAGCTGATATAGTTGTGCTTGTGGCAATTGAACTGCCTGCATGGTTGGGATAACATCCAGTGAAGGCCCCTGCTACTGATGTGCCAACTATCAGCACTTACTGTCTATAGGAAGTATGGACCAAAACCCAAGCTGGAGGTGATACTGAGAATGGACTAAAATCACAGTCAAGAAATGCACATGCTCCAAAAAAGCAGGCTTGAGGAGGAGCCATGCTAAACAGTTCTGAGAATATGTAAACTAGTTTGGGGAAAAGTTTAAATATGCAATAGGCTGATGCAATAGAAAAAGTATGTAAAGTATGTCTCTTAAATAGCAGGTGTGCTCTTGGCTGAATGCCAAGCACCCAGCTTGCTTTAAAGCTTTACTTTATTCTCTTTGTCTCCTGTTGTCATTTACTGAACTTTCAAATTTTACCAGGAGAGTGAACCTCATTTTTCACATTGGAAAACAAGCCAGTTTAAAACTTTTTGTATAACTTTAGTCAATGGATTTTGTTTGCCTTTGCCCTGGAAAAAAGAATTTTAAGTTTCTTTCCAGAATATTCCACTGGGGGAGGCCTGATGGGCTTGGCATTTCAACAGACTGGGAATAGCCCAAAAGATAAAGAGCCATCAGCAGCCATTAATGGAATACCAACAGCCATCTACAAAGTCTACCCCAGACTCTGCCTCTGACAGAGTTGGAGACATCTCCTCTGGAAAAGAGGGAAAAGAACATCAAGGAATGAAGATCTGATTAACATCAGAAGTGAAGAAATTGGGATCCAATAGGAGACCTAATATTAAGAACTATGCAACCTGGGACCAATGAACAACAGCCCAATTAGTTTCTGTGAGTTTAAACTGTATAAAAGATCTGAAAAAAATCTAGTAAAATCTGTGTGTCATGGAATGATTCTCTCCATGCACCTGGGCTATATGTGGATGAGATGATTTCTGTGGTACATCCTGGACAGAACAACATCCTGGCCAGATAATAAAGTAATGCCTTGACTCTCTAACATTAAAAATGTTGGATGGTTTTCATTTTTTCTACAGTTTTGGTTACAGAATCATCTTGCAATGATACTAAAACTGGGGTGAGTGGGACAGGTGGAATAAAAAGTATATTTGGTTATAGGTAAGTAGGGTACAGGAACTGGTATTATGAATGAAGCACTGCCTGTTAAATAATAAACATAATAAATAAATAAATAAATAATAAAGTTAAATGATTAACTTGCAAACACATACCTAAAAAATGTACATTATGTATTAAAACAAATGCTTGTAGAATGTCAGGGTGAATTCCCAAGTGTCCAACTGACATGACCTTGCTGTACAGAAGAGAAAGTAGAGAATTTGTATGGAAAATAAAAGAGACAAAATCTGACTCAGGAAATACTCAGGAGAGCTGTTCTCCACAGAAAACAGGGGAGCTTAAGCCCCTGTTCTATGGCCATGCAGGAACACAATGCTTGCACCCTACCTGGGAATAAACAGGTTTCCCTGCAAAAAATTGTTTCTCCCAGTGCTCATTTCTTTTCCAAGAGCAACTGTGCTGCTGACTCCAAACTCTGGTTTCTGCCTAACTTGATACACTGAGGCAAAAACCATGAGAGGGTAGTAATGTATGTTTTTCTTGAAGGGCACTCCAGAAAAATTGGTTTTATTCACCAATTTTATTCACCAATATTGGTGAACTCATAATTGCAAAGTTTTCAAATTAATTCCATAGTAGGTGGAAATATTTATGTGTAACTAGAAATTCCGGCCTTTGTTTTAGTATGGTTGGACTTTGGTCTCTGCTGGTTGATTTGAGACAGTTGTATTTAGGCTCTCCAAAATTAACATACAGAAAACAACCTGTGGACAACACCTTTTTGGTTTTTATGTAAGAACAGGTTCATGTTTCTGACTATATGTACTACTAATATTGAACCTAACTCTTCAATGTAATAAGTTTTCAGTCCTTATTTCCTTGATATTTCCTTACTTCTTTTGTATGAATTCCCCACTTGTTTACACTGAGCCAATCCAGCTTCTAGTGAAGATAGTGGTGTAATCAGCCACTTCAAAGATGCCAGGCTTCCGACTGACTTATATATGACGAAAAATTTACAACAGGACGCCTGTCCTCGTTTCAGTGGTGCAGAGACACACTGACTCAGTCAGTGTAATCCCTTTTGCAGCAGAAGGGGAATTAGAGTGGGTTTGTTATCACACTCAGCTGTTTCCTCAGCTGTGAAGGAATTGAACAGGAATATTTTCAACTGAGCATCCCAACAGATGGGGCAGGGATATATTTTGGGTGTTAGTCTCCCAGGGCACCTTGGTTTCATCAGGGCTCTGATATTCTCCCTACAAGGAATGAGTGCGTCCGCTGGGGCAGATCCCTGTCATACAATCCTGCCATGGTCACAATTTCCTAGGGAACTGGAAAGGTCTTATCTGTCTAATGAGGTCCATTCTTGCAAATGGCTTCAGTGAATCTATGTTTTTACAAAGAAAAATGGTTTTCCAGGAACCCCACATCTCTTTCTAACAAGACTGAGTAGCAAAAAGTGATTCTGGAGTAATGATAACACATTCAGTGGATGCAAACACATCTAGTGATTTTTTCTAATATAGGAAAAAATACAGTCTTGAGAAGAATTAGGCTATTGGTCTCTTTCACTCTCTTGACTACCTTTTGAAACTGTAATTTGCAAGTTCCCTGCTATATGTGTATGTACAGCATGGTTGAAAGGGTAGGGCACTGAATGGCACTTTGCTGTTTTAAAATGCACTGTTCAATCTGTGGCAAACCAGTATTTCTTTGGTGAATTGTGTAGAGTAAGCAGACTGTTCATGACAGCTCTATGAATAATAATGGTGAATTCATCATGATGCTTTTGCTCCTGCTGGATTTTATTATCCACTGTAGTGCCACAGTAACTATTACTGAGCTGCAACTTTTCGGGACGTCAAAAGGCTGCAAGTTCAGTAGAGAAAAACTGTTTTCTCATTTTTCTAATCTATTTCTGCATCTACAACAACTCTGAGTTTAACATCTCATACAGACTTAATACTTTACCTTCTTCCTGTGTGGAGGATAAAGATTCAGGAGAAAGATAGGCAGACTCTAAAAAGTCATTCCTCAGACAGTTTTTTCTCTTCTCTTCATTATCTCCTTCACCAGTCTCCACTTTTTCCAGTCACTTCCTGTTAACCCAATGATCTCCCAACCTGAACAATTGTATAAATATTCCCACTTACCATTTTCTCTGTGGAAGCTCATTTACTTGTCTTCCCATTCTTGCTAGAAGTTTGTGGCAGCCCAGAAGGGCTAATAAGATGCACAGGAGGAGAACAGAGATACCTAGAACACATAAGAAGGGAAAGTTAGAATTTGAAATCATGAGTTCTGAATCTTCATCTTTGCATATTCTTACCCAGGAGCTGCTGCTGTGTAGCATTACCACATTCCAGAGTGATGACAGTCAAAGGAGAGGTTCAGTTCATACAATCTCCTTTGCTGGTTGGTAACTCCCACAGGCTACAGGGGCTGAAGGGTTAAGGTCAAGGTCATTCAGAATCAGTGCATCCTTTGGGTGCACTGGAAGTACCTCTGGGTGCCCTGCATGCTTCAGTTATGAAAATAAATGTGTGAGCTTTCTGTGCAAGAAGCTATTCAAAGGCAGCTAGAGCAGCAGAGGTGAGACCATGCTGTGCATCAGCCTGATATTAATGTCCTTCGCCAGACAAAACTTTTTAGTGTGGTGATTTTATGCCTTTTCTAAATTTGTTATGAGTAATCAGTCTTGAAAGTTATGATGCTGTCATGAACAATTTTTGTTCATCTGTCATGAAAGCAGTGGTTGTGTAAGCAAAACCTAGACACGTCCATGTAGAGAATACATGAAGTATAGACTGGTTTACTGATTCAAAGAGAAATGTGTTCAATACACTATACCATAAAGGAGAGTAACTCTAGTACTTTTTTTTCCCTTTTCACCACTGTTAGCGCCTTTTGAAGCAACAGTAACCTGCTGCTATTTTATCTGAGAAATCATTACCTGGGAAGCCATTCTGCTTTTGTCCAGTGTGCAAAAAGGCAGCAGATGGGATGCCAGTTAATTGCCATTGCTGTTTCCAGCTGTCTCTCTTCCTTATTCTTGCCTTCTTTTTCCTTCTCTGAATTGATTGCAGCTACTACCTGGAGCACAGGAAAATGCCCATCACAAGTCTCAGCTGGCAGGCTGACCACAAAGAGGGAAGCAATGTCCCAGGATTCCCAGCAACTGTTCTCATGTACTGCAGCCCTGAAAATGCTCCCAGACTGTGCTTATCTCCTGCAAGAGTGTTTGAGTGGATTATGTCAATGCCATACCATTCCAAGTTTCATAAGAGGTTCTATCTATTTTTCTGTCTACATATGCTAGAAAAGTAGAAGGCAAGAATTATGACAGAAGAAGATTTCTTGTTTTTTTCCTTATTGTTATCTAAATATCTGCATGTATTTGCAGATAAATCTAGTTTCTTTAGTTTTTATTTCTTATACTAGATTTTATTTTTAAGAGACTGGGGCTGTACTAACACATAATACAAAAGCATAATTCCAACCTTCAATATATGCAATATCATTATTACAAAATTTTTAATGTCTCATTTTCTACAATATTTTTTATAGTTGTAATATGAGACTGTTATTTGTTTCCAGTTTTCTTCTTTCATTCTCTTCTGCTTGTTAATTGCTGATTTTTCTTAATGCAAGCTCAAAACAATAAATCATTTCTGGTTTGAACAAAGCACTCCTGAGATATATTGGGTCTTTTAGTGTCTGTCTCTGGAGTTTTTAATACAAATATGTCTCCGTCTTGGGAAAATCTATGAAAATGCATGTCAGGATCTGTGAGCAATTTCATCCATCCTTTTCTTCTTCTTCTGCCTCTAGTGTATCCATACACATTTCTGGAAGAGGTTAAACTGTAACAAAATTTAGAGCAAATTGCAACCACAAAAAATAACCAACCAACCAACCAAACCCCAGCTCTTGTCTTTCCTATAAAAAGGAGCTTCCATTAAAACTGGGCTGTATGGTATCAGTTCACCTAGGTGGCATATTTCAATACCCATGCAGCACTGCTGGTTTTTGGTAACTTATGCTATAGTTGTCACTTTTTTCCTGGCAGCACCTCTCAGCTGCTGTACTTTGGGGAATTGGGTTGCAGCAATGAAAACATGATGCGTCTGGTGCTGTGGCATGCCAAGGGAAATGAGATCATAGTGCAGCTGATTAATTTCTCCATAGGAATTCAGTGGGCACTTTTTGGAAACTAAAATTCATAAAGTGTGGGTAACCACAGGCAAAAACAGTGTGTGCATGTCGACAAGAGGAAAAGTCACCACTAACAGAATTCTCTTACAAAAGGCACTAATGATATTTATCCTAAGGACTACTCTTTTAAATATCCAGTGATTTATTTGCACCCAGCTGTCTGAAGGATGACTCTCCACTTTGCCTTCCACTGATGCAAGCACAAGCCAAAATTGTTTGAGAAGCACTTGCCTTGAAAGTCTTCTTAGGTACTTCAAAGTAAAACTAGAGTAGTTGCTGAGGCCTGCATCTAGGCTAAAACCTGACCAGCAGAGCTCAGAGAGATCCTTTTTTTGTATGTTTATCAGATATATAAAGCTGTCTGGCCCAAAAGGCTCATAGTGAATTCCTCAGCAGAAGATTCTTTTGGAGACTTTCTTCCTCCATAATAATTCTTTGTGTGATGAGAGCAGAGGGGATTTAGGAAGTTTCTTTGTAGAAGGGAATACAACAACTGGCATTCTATGATGCAAGGATGACCTGTGAGAGAGAGTGATGGGACATCCAGCCCAACACTTCTGACACAGCAAAGGGACAGAAAAATGGAATCTCATGTTACAAAGGATGACGAGAACCAGAAATTTACCTTAACTGCTTTGAGCTGTCAAGTCCGTGTCACTATGGTCATTGATCAACTGGTCCATCAGCTCGCAGGGAATAACCTGCAACCCTGAAGAGAAATGGTAAGGGACTATCGGAGACATGCTTTTGAGAAGTATAAGATACTTGAAGAGCATCATCCAGAGAAGAAAATATTGCTGTATCACTGGTCAAGATATGGATCTTGGAGTAAAATGCAGGATAGTGCTTTTAAAAGACAGAAGGGGAAAAGATGCTATTTAGAGCTTTGCCTAAACATTTGTTGCTGTATGGGAAAGATTTCTGTAATTCCCACAGGTCTTGCAGCAAGTCTGCCATGATCATCTAAACACATGTGAATGTGCAAGAGAATGACAAAACTGATCCTGAGTTTGAGAGCTGAAGAGGACTGGTGAAGCTGTCAACAGCAATGAGCAGAGGAGGAAGAGTGTCAGGTTCAAATTAAAGACTTACCTGTGATCTTTTTTTGCTTCATCTGACAGGGAATCATCCTGAATACACTAAACTGTCAATTCAGCTGATGAAACGGAACAGAAACAGACAGGACAGAGAGGTTAAAATGTTCAGCCTGGGAATTACAGCAGAAAGCAAGAGAAAAAGGTAAACAATGGGAAAACAGGGTCTGTAGTAGCTTTGAGAGAGTCCCATGAAGAAGGGAGAAGAAGCTGCTGTAAAAGATGCTGAAAGAGCAATAAGGAAGGTTGATGGGAAGCCACAAGGGGGTACTGCCACAAAAGCCAGGCCAGGAAAAAAGTGATCAAGGGTATCAGATTAGACAGGAAGGTCAAAGAGGACACAGAGATTCCCCGTGTTAGCCAGAAAGAGGTCATTTGAGACCTTGGTGAATTCGTTTGAATGGGGAGGGCTGGAGCCAGATTGCAATGAGTCAGAGGAAAGGAAATCAATGCAGTGATCGTAAACAGCCCTTTCAAGTCCCTCAGAAGTGAAAGGGAGAAGGGAGTGCTGGGAGAGAAAGAAAAGCTGACCTGTTTGCACTGGAACTTCACAATGTACTGCTTATTTCTTTCCCTTTCTCAATGTATGAATTACCCTTTTTTTTGTTTGTTTTGTTTTGTTTTCTGATCAATTTTATTGTTGTTTTTATTTTGAAGATCAGAAAAGTTTCCAGACTCACTGATTCTAACAATTGCCCATTAATATATCTCAGGCACCTACCCAAGAAAATGCATATAAATAGCAGTCGGTACGAATTAATGTCTCTTAAATTTATTACTCAATCTTGATTTAACCATAGAGCTTCATTTGTTTTCATGATTACTACTTGTGTGATGTCTGGTGCTGGGGTTCATTGGTGCCAAGCTAAAATTAAATTTGGTTTTAAATCCCTGGAACTCCTACAGAAACATGAAGTGAGCGATTGTACTATAGAACACACTGTAGAGAAGTCTGACTTACCATACTGTTTCTCCAAAAACATGTTTAATCTTTCAAAGGCATTTGCTTGTCCCACCAACCATAGATTTTGCCAACCTGGCAACATTTAAAAGATATGAAAACATCGTGATAGAAGTGCAACAGCTCAGGATTTAGTTATATAATTTTCACTGAAATATAAATGTAGTTCACAATGAGAAACATTTGGCAATTACATGGGAATATGGACTTGTGATTTCTGGCACTGCCTTTGGGGTCAGTAAGTACCTGTGCCTGGAAGAAAAACAGAGTAGCAGGGTTGAGAATTTCCACAACTGGCTGGAAGCAATTCTTGCTGTCTGATTTTAAGAACACAGTTTTCACATGCTACCCTTTGCTCATGGTGTCTCAATTTCAACAGAGAAAACACCCAAAAAAAGTCCCTTTGAAATTCAGTGGGATCATAAAAATATGACTGAAGTAATAGATGTGCTGGATAGCAGGCAGCCATGCAGTCATATCACTGGTGATCCACAGTGCCTTTCTATGTCACCTGTAAAAGATTTCAGTCGTGGCTGCTCCTTACAGAGACTGCTGATGGATAAGGAGAGTGGCTGCAGAGACTTTTCTAGATATGTGCCCTCTCTGTGGGCATAAGTCTGGGACCCTCAAATCTCCCCATGCCAAAGGCAGGCTCTTCCTAGCTCAGACACGTTTTGTTTCACAGCTTATCATCTGTTCTCCCACCTGTAAAGTAATTATCCACAAACAAAAGTAAGAGGGCACCTAGTGAAGACTATTGCACATCTTTAAAAAGAAAATCTACTTCCTCTCTTCCAGAAAAACAAAGCAGTTTATCTGACTTGATTATTTTTTCCTTGATATTTAAATCAATAATTTCATCTATGTTAAATTAATACCATATACAGCAGACTTAATTTCAAGTTTCAAATAAATAATCTTAGAGATTTAGCTCATTTTTCAAATAGTGAATTACTCTCACTTCAGATTTTGCAAATGTGTTTTTGATTTGCAGACATGGCTGGAATATTCTACATAAATACATCTCCAGCTATGCTGTGCTTTGAAGGTGTCCCCAAAGATTATTAATGTGGTCATCTAGGTCCTATAGAAACCACACCCATGATTTGATGAAGCTTACAATTTAAAAAGCAAGAAACTATTACATTTAGTAATAGCTGTGAATAATCTTGACTGCACACATACGTATGCAAGTGCGCACACACACACACACACACACACAGTTAATTTACATTTGAATACAAGTATTTGACTGAAGTTATCTGCTAAATTTCTTGCAGGGAAGGCCCACAGAAAGAGCCAGAGCTTAAACCCCTGAACCAGAACAAAGATTCTGGTCTACATTCCCCACATGATTAATACTCTGTAATGTTATGGTGGGCATAATGTAATGTTATGGGAGTGCTTCAGCCCAAGAACACTGCTCACTGTCTCTGTCAGTGCCCAGCTGGGAGCTGTCTTCCCACTCCATGTGACTGGCACACAAGAACCTGCCTGCCTGGCAGTGTTTCCATCATCCTGCAGAAACACAAATATGTTGGAAAAGTCATTATTACCTCTTCCAAGTTCCCTTTGTTCACACATGGGGCTGCACTGGGGTGAACTGGCTGTTTTACCCACATAGAGGAATTGCTACTCAGCATCAGCTTGGTGTCTCCAGGGTTGGAGCCGCTTGGCATCACACTGCTTTCTCAAGGTCCTGGAACATCGCTACATCAGATCTAGACATTTGAATGCTGTGGGAACTTCTTCTAGCAAGGATTCACCATACAGAATATGGTGAATTACCCTCTTTGTCTTTAATATATCCTCAGGAATAAAACTTACCTGTAGTGAATGCATTACATGCAAACACATGAGATTCCAAGGATTACTTATGTCAGTGATACCTTGTACTCAGTATTTCTCCTTGGCGTATGTTATGTGCAAAAAGCAGGATTTCTGTCTCAGGTAGGTTTTGTTTAGGTGGGGTTTTTTCCATATTATCCGGGCTACACAAAATTTTGCAAAATTACGAAGAGACGTAAAATCATTTATCTTGCAAAAGTCCTTTATGATCATTGAGTCCAACTGATACTACAGGTATTGAAAGAATTCTAATTAACCCTATTTCATCTTAAAAAAAAAAAAAAAAAAAAGAAAGAGAATTTCCAAGCATTCTTATATAGTTCATACCTGATAGGCAATATTGACTAAATGTTCTCCAGGGAGTAAACCCACAACTGTGTAAGATTTTCATATTACTATACACATCAGAAGGTCAGCTGAAATATTGCAAACATTTGTCTGTTTGTATTTTTGCAATGTTCCCTAGATTTCTGACAGCACTGTCTGACACACTCTCAACTTCTGAACTACATCAGGCAGAACAAAGGTATTCCAAATTTTGCCTTTTTACATTTCAGTCCTAAGAATATGGAAAGTGTTGATTTTCAATGAAGTCACCTTTTCTTTCAAAGTGAAGAAATATACAGAAAAGGAGCACAGTTGAAATGACACCGTGCTTTGAAAGGACGAGAGGGAACCTTTGCAACTCTAATTATTTATATAACTGTAATGACTGAGCTACAAATGTCCTTCCCTCATCCCCCCATTACAAAGTGAATGATTTGGGACAATTTTGACAATTTATTGTCACTCTATAAAAAGTCTCATGATATGTGTTCCCTCAGCAATTATTCTGTTTACAGTGTTTCAGGATGCTGCAGCTCTGAGTCATGACCTCAAATTCTTTGTATACACAGAAAGTACCAGTTGGAGTCAGTGGGATTTGATAAGCAAGTATTGAAGAGTACTTTTAGTAAGCTTGAGGGGCAAGGAGCAACAGGGCAATGTATCTGGGGGGAGCCTGTTTTGTTATTGTAAACAGCAGCTGAAGCAGGTTGGACAGGAGAGCGTGCTTGAATCTGCCCTCAGTACCACATGTTGAATAGCACTAACAGCACCTGTTGAGTTGCAGATTGAAAATTCAGAATAAATTCAGAAGACAAGCATAAAATGGGAACTTGTTTCCCATAAATGTAGAATTTTATCCCTTACTCTAAGATAAGTGCACACATTCACGTATAACGTTTGTTTTATACTGATAAACACTTAGTGGTTATGCAGTCAAAACAGTGTTCTGCCCAAGAGGAAGAAACACAAAACACTTTTAAGGAATGAAAATAAAGCATCCCCAAATAGTATGAAAACTATTTCAAATTGATTCCTGCTTGGTTTTTTTTCCACGAAGAATTACACATTGCTTTATATAAGTTAATACAATGCACTTCCATTAAATACAGATTAATAACTGACAGAGTAAGGACCAAACAGAATTGGACACTTTGCCTGAGGAACTAGACTCAAAAAGTTCCTATCAGTTTTATTCACACATTTCCTATCCTCTTTAATTTTAGACTTAGTCAAATTTTAGATTTAGTCAGAGTTCCCATTGCCTCATTCTGTAGATGGTCATGCTAGCTACCTCTGGCTTTTGTGGCCAAAGGCTGTGGAAATTGGGTCACCTGAAAAGGCAGAGGGGGTCACATCTTCTCCAAAGTCATGTCTTTTGACCATTTGCTTGTGTTCTAAACACGCAGTTTGATCTCTGCTAGGTATATCAACAAGACTCATTTGTATCCTTCAAAAATGTCTCAATTAATTTAGCATTAATTAATATTCTTGTATGTTTCTATTTTCTATGACTTTCATAAGTCCCATATCCCTAATTGCTCTGCTAATTAGATGAAAGTCTCATGCTTGTCATACACCTGCTTCTGGAATTTTTGTGGAAAGAAAATTTTTTAAATTACATTTTAATGCATTCTGATGTTCGTATTCCTTCTAAATTGATGACAATGAAATGACCTAAGGGCTGTACATATTTTTAAACACTGTATTTGAACTGTGAATTCAGGAATTACCTGAAACCCTATGTTCAGCAGCACCACACTCTACTTTCCTCTCCCTGTCCTGGTCCCTAAAGTGAGAGGCTGGGGAAGGGGAAGCCCAAACAGGCAGGTGGGATGGGGTTTCTACATCCCTGCTCAGAGAAGCTGGGCAGCAGCACTCCAGAGCACACTATGTGATATACCTGACCTCTTCTTAAACACAGCTGAGGCCTGCAGCTCTCAACTGAACAAAACAACACACAAAAAGAGAAAAGGTCCTGAATATATCTGTCCCCTGATGAGATTACTGCCTTAGCTTCACATTCTATGGCATACCAGACTAGGTCTTCAGATACTAAATATCTGTTATGAGCAAAATCCCAACTGCACATTTAGTCCTCAAAGATTCTTCTCAATGACAAAGGAGTTATGGCAGTTGGCCTCACCAACCACTTGGCTCTGCATCTTATTTATGGCTTTGCAGATTCTTCTTCTGACAGGGCACCTCTGAGTCCCAGATGCTTTTGCTGTTTTGTAAGAAAGGAAAAATAATGTCAAGAGTGAGAAGGAAACCAGATATAAGAGGATATTTCCTCATTAAAGTTCTGCAGCAACCATAGGCCACTTGAATAAAGATATAGTATTGAGATACGTATTTTAGAAAACACATAGTCTTTGTTTACTTCCAGAGTAATTTTTTTGTCCATCAAAATAGTGTTGAAAGAAACAGTATTTCTCATTCTCAAAGATTTCATGATGTTGATGATGGGCTGAAGGCAGCTTGGCTTCCTTTTCTATCATATATACCATCATCCTCTTGGTATTGCTTTCCATCTGAATCTTAGGCATCACATCCTGGATATAGTTCTGATTCCATCTGAATTTTGAAGACAACCTCCTTTAATGCTCCTCTGCCATGCTCAGGTGTGTCCACCAAAAGAAATTAGCATTTTAGACTTCCTCTTCCTAGAGAGTGTATATAATATTTTTCCCATCCCTTGTAAGGCTTCCAGTAGTCATCATTGCTGAAATTTGCCATCAAATTTCCTGCTTCTCCTTCAACAGCATTAAGCAGATCAGAAATTAAGTAGTCTGATTATCATGTAATTCAACATCTAAATTGTTGCTGTTGTAAGACTTGCTCTTTCAAAGAAAACCAGATAGACTTTTTCTTATGTGTTGGTAAGAAGCTCTTCACAAAGGAGTAATCTCTTCTCCTGACACCTCATGCAAAAGGCAGAGCTGAAGAATGCTACAAAGCTCAGGTGGAGGTATTTTCTGATGGGGATATGCCAGCATTGTGAATTAAGACAGATTATGAAGTCAGGTAGAGGGTAAATGTGAATTCCCATCCATACAATAATGATTTCTAACCTTTAGAATGCAGTTGTTATGTAATATTAAGGAGGGAAAATACATTTCAGGCTTTTAGGATACCAAAAAAATTTTGAAGGTTAGTGAGGGGAAAAAATAAAGAAAATAGAGAAACATTTTAACATGGATCAGTGCAAATGAGTGCTTCTTATACTGTCATTTTTAAAGGCAAAATTTACATACTATTAGCTAGCTGAAAATTTGCTTATTTTGCGTTTTTAACTCTATGCTCTATTCAGTGGCACTTACTATGAGGAGCTGAAATTTATTACAGTTTGCAGAAGTTTTATGACTTGGAACGGGAGTGATTTAAAAGGAGTGAACATTTTAGTAACTTTTTTTTTCTACTGTGCCATCCAATTGTTAAATGGAAAAAAACATACGTAAGAGGATTAGGCTAAATGATGAATGACTACCAGTTTCTTTCTCTTTCTAGAGTAACACAATGTATCAAAGGTTTAAAACATTTCAGACAAGTTTAAACTTCCTACTAGTGTAGCATAAAAGAAGTCATTACTCAGCATACAGCATTCTCAGATCTTCTAGTTTTACAAGAACATAGTGATGCCTCCGATAGTTAATGTATGCCCACAAGGTCATGTTAATACGAAGAACATGGAGAGAAATAGGTCAAAGCTTGTGGCAGTTTGAATCTTAAGATGACCCAGGCACAAAATCTAAGCATGAGGAGTTCTGAAAAGACTTGATTGTAATTATGAAGATACAACATGCACCTGAGGCTCATGAAAGCCACTGTGGTCATTCTGGATAGACACTGTGGTACCAACACAGAACTTCACACAGACATGGGTAATGTACTCAGACTTTTAAAGACTTCACCCTGGATGCAGGGCATTTATGTAATAAGAATATAAGGAATCCAGCCAGACCTCTGAAAACAATTTTCCAAGCCCAGGTGACAGTGCTGACTGTCACTGTGCTCCAGCTGAGTGCCCAGGCTGCAGAGCACTCCCTCTCCATTGGGCTGAAAGGTAATTGATCGGGAGGTCAAAGTGACAGCCAACAGGGTGGCCTCTGATAATGCCCCAAGATGAGCAGAGTAACCGAAACAAGATGCTGAGGGTGACACAGAGAGTCCCCGAGTGGGACTCAACTGGAGTGGGAATGCCATTGTCTGTATCTACATGCATGCTGCAGGTCAGCTTGGGGAAAAAAAAAACATCTCACGTCCACTTGAAAAGTACCACCTAAACATAACCCTCTGTAAGGGTTATGCCTCTGTAAGGCAAGAACGAATAAATGACTGGCTGACTGATCAAAAGTGATGAGATGCCTGCAGCTCCCAAGCCTTGCAGACAAAGCTTTGTAGATTTAGATTTTTCTGACAGCTGCATGCATGCAGGCAAGCTTGTGTAACTCTTACCTGGACCGAGGAACCCTGTGAGGCAGGCATGGGAGCCAGGGCTTCTGCTTTCCCCTCAGTCATGGGTCCTTCCCGTGTGATGGGCTGCAGGAGGAAGATAGGATCCCCTGGAGATGCACAAAAGCTCTGAGCATATTTTTTCCCCAGACACAGTGAAATAATGGGAAGCAACTATGGGGTAAGCACTGTCATGACCTCCCAGCAGTGCAGCCACTGCCAGTGAGCTAGTGTGTGAGCATGGCGAGAAAACATGGGAAGTCTAAAGAAATAATAAAACCCTGCATAAGTGGCCCAGGCTCTCCTGATCTCACAGAAAATGTTAGGAAGGGGATCTCCCTCCCTGCCAAATTTGAAACATTCTTCATTGCATGCAAAGAGGAGAAAAATGCATGTTTAGCCAATCAAAGCAAATAACAAGCACTTTTATTGCTGGGGCACCTTCACTCTCTTTCCATTACTTGGTCTTAGTAGGCTCCGGAAATTTTGGCAAGACCTGGGAGAGGTGCCAAAATCTTGGGCAGGTCACACTTCTAGTATCCAATGTGAGGGGAATATGGGGATGCCTGAGGACCTGGTGGCAGCTGGAGCCCCCTGGTTGTGTGTGGCCAGCCTCATGTGTTATTTCTGCCCTGGCTGGCAGGTGGGAGATGCAGGGAGCCATGCTGGCAGGGGCTGGAGTCTCAGGTCTCTAACAGGTGAGCTGTGGGAATATGGGAATATAGCTTTGGAAATTGGGACAAAGCTAGGAAAACTGCACCTGAAGTGCTGAAAGCAAGACTAGAGAGGAGAGAAACCCATGGGGAGCCATAGCTGGTAATTAGGTTGGCAGTTATAGCAGAGAGATTAATACCTTCCTATTTTTTGTACCCTCAGAAAAAGTACTGAAGCATACTGAATAGTATAAATGGGTTAGTATAAGGCGGGGAGTGGGGAGGAAATAAAAAAGCGTAAATTACTAACTACTTGCCTTTGGGTTTTCACCGTAAAGATCTCCTCCTTTCAAAATAACATGGAATTTCTGTTTTAATTTCTTAATATGAAACTCACAGTGAAACACTATTCTCAGGCACAAAGTTTCACACTGAGACAGGTGGTTAGAGAGACAGCTACAGACAGCTACATACATCTCTATATGATCCTCACCTACTATTCTTCCATTGCAGTTTAAGAACCTAACATTTGATAAACTCTTCATCATGTCACACCTAATTAAGAACAGAATATGGTAATCATAGCTGAATGAAATATTGGTTTCCCACTGGAGGGGGGAAGAAGACAGGAAAGAACAAGACAGATGTGGAAAGCTGTCTCCCCCCAACATCAAGATAAATCCAAGTCTCAGAAAATCAATGTGCTGGTTGCATTAATTGACATTTGGTGAGGAGGGAGGAAGCCACCCACAGAGATGGTTTTTCTAGGAGGGGATGCTAAGAGCTTCCTCTGTGCTTAGTAAAAAACAATAGCTAGCTAGCTCTGAGAATAGACAACCTATTGAGGTATTTAGAAACTAGGTTGACCTCTGTGAGATTTGCATTTTAAAGACAGGCAGATCTAGGAGATGTCTCTCTTGACTTCTAGCTTTTGGAGAGGTAACTGGCAGATCCAGCCCTGCATGGCCTGCACAGCCAGGCTGGGCCAGACCCATGCGGCCCAGCTGAGATTTTCTGCCCCCGAGGGAAGGTGAGGGGGCTGCAGAGCCCCTCACTGGGGACTCCACAGGGGCCTGTCCTGGTGGGCCGCTGGGGCCCCTTCCCAGCGGGGCCAGGCCACATCCCAGCAGAGCCCACCAGTACTTTTTCCAGCGGCACCACTGGGCCAGGCCAGCCAGAGGCTCTATCAGCAGTGGGATTGGCCCCGAGGCCAGGAGTGGCTGGGGGCCAGGAGTGGCCACTGCTGGCCCGGTCCAGGAGAGGCCACATGGCGAGGACTGCAGGGCCAAAAAATCGGCGCTGCCAGGACAACAGCACGTGGCCATGGCTGCCTTGCTATGGCTCACAATGAACTTTGTTTGTTTAGCCACTTTTAGCCAGCCAAGCGGAGGACAGAAGGACAAAAACAGCAGCAGCAGGTTTTCTTGTTTCCAGCACTCCACATGGAGAAAAACGCTGAGTAGAGCTGGCGGCTGGCACGGCTCGCACTGTGTCGGCAGAGACTATGTGAGCAGCAGTGAGAGGCACATTGAGCAATCCCCCCAGTGCACAGCCTGAATGAGATCAACATTTCAGCACTGCAGAACTCCATAAAAACTGTTTCAATTGATAAAGCTTGAGAACAAATGAACCTACTAACACCAACTCTCTCCCAAATCAAGAAAAGGAAAAGGTGAAGACACGTAAGGAAAACAACATAAGACACTGAGATCATTAAAGGAGAAGTCAAATTCTAGTTAGAAGGGAACTGAGGAGATGCTGTGGTCTTGAGCTGAAGTTCTCTTTGTAAGGCTCTGGTGAAGATATATTTTGATATATCAGACTTCATTTTTTCTCTGTAATTCATGAAGCACATATGGAGATGCAGCATTCACCCACAGCCCATGAGAAAAGGGTACTCATGCTGGAGTGTGTGCATGCTGAAAAAGCTGTAATCTAATAAGAAGCTTAAACAGAAAGAGATGAGAAAATTTGCCCCAGAGATAGAAGAAAAGCCTCTGTTCCCAGAGATAAGAGAAGACATCTTTTAGTTTTTACACTAGAACAGCCCATCCTTAAAATAGTAACCCATAAGTTGACATGGCCCATGAAAACAGCTTGGGGAAAGCTGCAAGGCATGGGAGGGACTTTCACACTGCAAACAGATTTAACTTTCTTGGGCAGCTGATTCACTGTGACACTGAAGCCATGACAGAACTGTTTCTTGTGGAGAAGTCTCCATGGCATGGCGAGAAAAAGCCCTCTCCCTACAAAAACTGGAAAAAAACTGTTGTAGATGTGGTAGCTGGTTGAAAATCCCAGGTTTTGTCTATGCTGTTCATAGGAAAGAAAAGAGGTTGTGGGAAGGGGAGGAGAAGTTTCCTGAAAGTTTTGATTCTTATTATTCTTTTAGTTCTTTAATAAAGTTTTATTTATACCTTTTAAGTTCTGAGTCTGCTTAGCCTTCCTCCTAATTCAGATCTCACAGCAAGAAATGAGTAAATAATTCTAGTAAATACACTAGCAATTTTAGCTAACACTAAATGCACCGGAATCAGTTAAAGTCTTTGCAGATTGGGTTTTTATTTTCATGTTAGCTTAAAAAAAAAGATATTTCAATTCAAGCTGATTATTTTAATCTAGAAAATATTAGAATTATCAATTTATTCTTATTAGGCAAAAGTGAAGTGAAATAATCTTTTGACATCAACTAGTATTATATCATTGAATCAACATCTTCAGGAAAAAAAAAGGCACAGACAGAAAATTCCTATTTCATCTTGTAGATGCCCCAAAGCCCATCCTTCCCAGACTACTTATTTTCTGAAACAGATAATTGAACAGTGCTTATAGGGAACTCATATTTATCCTGGCATGTATTTACACATTTTTAATGCCAAAAGGAGCAGACTTCAGTATGATTAAAAAACCCAGCTCAGGCTTTCCTGTGGAAGATATCTAAATAGCATGACAATGTGCAAGATCCCATTTTAGCCTGCGGGTAAAAACTGACGTAGAGATCAGCAGATGGAGTGATAAGTATGAAGAATACAACTGTATCTGGCAGGTATTATAATCTTCAAGAACACTTGGCACATTTTATGATATCCATTGCTGTAAGCTGATGCAGATTAAGAGGTTAACAAATTTATACATGCCTCTCACTCTTATTTCCAGCATGGACCTTTCCAAACATGTCGCATGTACTCATCCTCACCGAAGATTAACTGCACAACAACTTTGAAGTGTTCAGAAGTGTTAGAGTTCTGGGAAAGCAAACCTGCGCCACAATACTTTCAACAAAGCAAAAATAGCTCAATGTTTCATAGCACAACTGTCTGATTTTTAAAATATTTGCCTGGAAATATTTTTCTTTTCTTTATTCTTTGACCTGATATTAAATATGTTACATCTATGAAACCCTAATGGAATCAGTCTATAGGATGAAAAAACTTAACTAAATCCTACAGAAGATGCTCCATTTTAATTATCTAACCTAGAATGCAGCAGCCTAAGTATTAGCCCCGTCTGCTGTAGCTCTTTCAGTGTTTTAGTTTGCATTGCACACATACTTCCAGCAGAGAATAAAGACACTGCCTTCTAAACGCTGTTTGCCATTTTCAATAATTGCACAGTTCTACAAACTTACCTCCACATTCAGGTATTATGTCCATAAAGCCATCACTTGCTGAAGATTCTAGTTAGTTGATAATGACTTCATGAAATCCACTTCCACAGAGGTATTTTTTCATAGTTACCTGGCTAGAAATTACTGAAGGGGTTTTGGAGGTAAATGAATACTTGCTTTCCTCTCATCCTTGTCCTAAGTATTTCCCTGTAATGTATTCCTATTGTCTGTGTGCTCCATAACAAGAGATGCTGTATTCCTCAAACAATAAAGGCAATCCTTTAGGTGCTGCCGATTCAGTTATTGCCTTTACAGGTGGGTAAGTAGTTTCTGGAATTTGATTTGTTCCACTAAATTGCTTTTATGTCTTCTAACAGCAGCACACTTAAGGATGCTTTTGCTTTCCTTCTGGTATTTAGTGGAAGCTGTACTTTTTATTAGAATCATTTGCTAAACCTGTATTTTGCCTTACTTTGCTTAGCTTTGCCTTCCCTTTAGAAATTTTTCTATTCTCTGTCTCTCCTAGCAAAGTCTAGCTTCTGACTGAGAAAGTGGGACTGAAAGTGAGGAGAAGGGCAGGAGGAGAACCTCTGCCAAGCAGTGAACATGCTCCTGTGCTGCTGGCACAGCAGGCATCTTTGCCAGGCAGGCAGGCATTGGCAGAGCTGCTCACTCTATTCCTTGGGGAATGAGGGACAAAAGGCCTCCACCTCTGACATCCAGAGGAAGCTGCAAGACCAATATCCCAGCTGACTATGGGCACTGCTCACTAGTGGATTACTATTGCTTTTGGGGGAGGAGAGGAGCAGAGAGGGATTCTGCATCACAGGTTTGTCCTTCTCAGGGCAGGTTTCATACAGAGCCTGGCTTGGTAGTCTGCTGAGATCTAAAATTTTGTTGTAAAGCTGTAGTTTTTCTCCCTAAGCAAATCAAACTTTCCTTAAGGAAATGTAAAGGAGAACATGAAAAATATTTTCTTTTCTGGGAGATGTTTCCAAAGGGGAGAAAAATGTAGTAACTTTTGAAGTTGGCTTTAAAGTATGATTTTCAAACTCTGATTGGTCCATTCATAAATCTTCCCACAAGCCAAATAAAAAGTCATGTAGCTTTGCCTAAATATAATTTACTCTTTATTTCACTTATTTTTCAGCCTGTCTTCCTCTTCTACCTCATTCCCTTGGAAATTACTACCCTTCCTCCCATTTACCCTTTCAGCCTCCAGGCTGAATGTAATTTGGTTTCTTTTAGTACTACACATGCTTTAAAACATGAGGAAAACATGCATTTCCAGGCAAAAATATATTATAAGGTGTCACTAGGAAGACTTGAAAAGAGAATGAAATAAGCAAGACAAGCATAGTAAGGGATATTAAAAAAAAAAGTCAAACCAACAAACAACATGCTCAAATTGGGACATGTAATGCAAATCTATACGGGGAAAAAATGGCAAAGTAAACCAAGTCATTTCAGTACTAGGAATACTTTAAATGTCTTAATTTTTAAAGTAGTTTCTTCATGCCTTCCCCTCCCCTTCTTGAGAACAGAAAAAAGGATGAGCATCATTCACCCTTTGTAGCACTTTACTACAGAAAGTAGAGAAGATAACTCATGAAACCAAATATCTCTGGGTAGGAAGAAGTGGCTATTGATAGTTCATGACCAGTTATGCTAATTAGTGCATCCTATTTATGCACTTTTCTTAGCCATTCAGCTGAACTTGGGTAGGTTGCAGAAAAGACTGATGGTTTTGTCCTGGGGAAGAAAGTAAGCTCAGTTAATTGCCATTGGATGTAAATTCCTTTTGAAGAAGATTTTCATTTCTTTCCCCACATCTAGAAATGTGGCTGATTTTTCCTCTCTTGCTAGAGTAATAGTGGTATATTCTCCTCTTAACAGCCCTGCACAGAAATGATTCAGCTATTATAATTGAAATAGATACCGAGCTGTTCAGTATCATGCTATACTCACTCCCATCTGTTAAGGGAGGAACAATACCCACTAACAAGGTGGTAGGCCAGTTTCAACAGGGCATAAAAAGCCAAATGAAGATTAGCTTAGAGAGGAATTTCACCAAACACAGCAAGTGCCATATTTTCTGCCAGTAGGACCTTCTGTTTGCAAACAATGTCAACACAGAGCCAAAAGTTTCATTACTCAGGATTGTAGGACCTGTGTATGCAACCTAATAAATCAGTTCCCCTATTTTGCATCTTGTTTCCTTGTCAAGATGATTGGGCATAATTCCACCTTCAGTGGCATAATACCACTATTTAGCCACACTCTTTGCTTATGTTTGCAGCAACATTTCCTAAATGCTAAGCAGCCTTCAGTTTCATTTAATGCCACCACTTTCCTGAGAGTGTCCCCTGAAGAATTCTCGTGCAAAGACAGAGAAAGTTCAGGTGAATAACTACCCTTTAGAAATTATATTCTTGGGCACATCTCAAGGGAGAAATTGAGAAAAGGAAGGAAGGAAGCTAACTTAGTCTTATGCAGCACCTTTCAGGCTAAGTGTACCCACCTACACCTGGCAGCAGTGTGAACTGGATGCTCCCAGATGTCCTTGGTCAATATGTTCAAGGCATGTGGCTTAGCTTTAGAAGATCCTGAATAGTCAGAGGCACTTCTCTCTGGCCTTGAGAAAGAAAATTTCAACATAAAACGCACTTGACCCTCAAAGATGTCTGGCTTCTTTTCCAGCACCACAACTTGGCACCCACTTGAGGAAAACCTTTTCTGAAAGGCTCACCATAGTGCAATCAGACAGTGAAAGGGTGCTGCTCTTGCTTTGGAGGCTCCTTAAAAAGTTATAACAGAACGTGTAAGGATGTTTTTGCTGGAATATGTTCAAATGCCACAACTGGTAATCTGGGCCTTAGAGCAGTAGGTGATGGGCTCTCACACAAAAAATGAATGCAAACTTATACTAACCTATACAATAACATGCAAAAAATAATTACTGCTATAAAATGGCACTATTTTATGCCTTCCAGCCTTCTCCAGCTAGATTTGGCCAAAGGCCTTCTGCCATAACCACCTGGCTGTATATTTGAGGCAATCTAATGAATCATTAAAGGAACCACCTACCTTAATGAATTTCTTAGAACTTTAATATTTTATTATGAGAATTTCTTGTTCAGTTTTCCAAAAAGATCATGACAGACAGGCACTTGTGGACTATGTTTGCCTCAGTTCCTGTTGTTTATAGGTTTTAAAGTGGTCAAAGCCCCAGAGGAAATTGAGGGAGGGAATCAACCATAACGTGAAATGATAAGAGAAAAAAGAAGTGCATGAGGTTCAGCATTTACACAGCTTTTATTCCACTTTGTGACCTGCGGTAGACAGGTATACAGGAAAGTGGTAATGGAAAGCTAAATCCCCTATTAGCCTTCTGTCTGGGTCTCCCCTGAGGCAAAATCTGCTCCTACAACGCATTTCATTTCTCTAATGACCATTTTCTAGTATGTATAAAGCACTCTCTATTTATATCACTCCAGTTAGTATTTGTAGCAAAAGAAAGCTTAATTGGGACCTCCAATGCAATTAATGCATAGATATAATTCCAGTGAGAAAGGACTATAAGGCAGGACTGACAGGGAGTCCTGTGTGGCTGTGACTGATGAAAGAATGCTACTTGTAATATGCTGACATTGTACAGAATTAGGCTTTGTGTTCTCCAGTCATAAAATGTCTTTTGGGATGAAAGGCAGACATTTTGGGTTAGTTAGTTCCTATTTAATTATGTGGCTTCCAGTGTAAAAGGGTTTATTGAAAGTATTCAAAAAGGGAGAAGAATGGAAAGGACTCACACATATTTTTAGTTTACTCTGAAGTTTTTCATTATGCAAGTAGTCAGGCATCTCACCAAAATAAATTCTGAGTGAAAACTAGAGAAGCTTTTAAATTTAAACAGTATTAGACAATGTTAGGGAGTCCACAACTTCACTCAGAAATCTTCCTTGCTTGATTATTTTCTGTACTATCTGGATGAAATCGGAAGAAACCATCACATGCTATTCAATGTTTAGCCTATATTTTTTCTCTGTACTTTAAACATACATTTTTCCTTTTTTCATTTAACTTCTCTTTTGTTAATGTCAGGGTGTTTTTGATGTTGCTTTCTTTTTTGTTCTGATTGTTGTTTTCTATGGGAGCCATTTTGCCAGTATCCTTAATGAATCCAGTTTAATTGATTTCAGGCCATTTCTCCAAATTATGATGACTAAACTGTATTTTATTTTCATTCTCCCATGAATTTTCTATCCCTTCCTGCTTTGTGTCATCTGAAAATATGATTTGCACTCTTTTGTATTTCTTCCTTCATTTCATTCTTGGATTCATTCAAGCATACACAGCACGTGGAATGCCCTGAAGTGAAGAAAAATGGACAATGAGATGCAGACACACCAGGACAGAATTTGTCAGCAAGATATAAAATGAGAAAGACAGAAAATTGGTCTGATTTCTCAAGCATTTTCCTGCGTGGGATTTGTTAGGGGTGTAACAAGAGAGTCATGATACCTTCTTGTTTATAACTCATTTAGATTTTATGAGAAGTTACATCCTTGGGAAGAGTTCACATCAGAATCTGGATCCAAGCTTCATATGGGGTCGATATCAGATATATTTTGGTAATTTGGCCTAACAGAGAAGGACAGATGAAAACAGTGTTAACCATACAAAAAACAAAATAATGCACATAGGGCTTAGTCACCCGGGCATAAGTGAAGAACTGTCTGAGACCACAACATCGATATACCTACTAATTTTAAAATATGTAAGAAAATATAAATAAAATCCATAAAAGTTTAAATAAATAAATAAACATGTTGATCCCTTTTCTCTGCATAGCTGTGGTTTTCAGATAAACAGTTGCATGCAGATAAAAGTCACTCTTTTTTAAATGCCATCAAATTGGTCAGTGATTGCTATGGTTACAGATAATCAGTAATAAATACTGAACAGTTAAAAAAAATTAAAAAGGAAATTTATTCATTTGTTCTGAGCTCATAACTAACTTAATAGAATAAAAAACAAGTACCTCAAGGCACTCTTTTTTCATTAAATACTTCTCTATTGAATCACAGCCTCTTAGGGATTAGTACTGTTGTATTTGGTAGCTGTTGGCTGAGACTTAAGTGCAGTGAGACTTAACACAGTGCAGCCTGGATCTACCACAGTCATCATTCATTTGTTAACCACAAGTTTAGATGTGTGTTGTCAGATATAAACACATAGGCAGCAAGGGGACATAGTTAATCCAAGGTCAAGGAAATACATATTTACTTGTTTTGTAATAGACTTCCAGCAAGGAAATATTGAATCATATGGATTGTGCTGTAACTGTTGAGCAAGGAAAAAAAGACAATAGGGTGTTGTTCATTCCTAAGGGCTGCTGAAGAAGAGCTTCTCCTTTTGGAGCATACTGCTACTTTGTCCTATCCCAAAATTATTCAGCCATTCTCTTTTTAGTTATAAGCAGAAGATTGAAACTACAACTATAAAAGACTTTTTTTCATTGCATTTCTCTAAAGCTTGGCAATATTATGGTTGACTGTCACTAACAAGAGGTAAGAAAGCTGGTTAGAGGATGTCTACATAAATCTATAGGTCAGTCTGTTCATTTCTCTGGTCTGAGTTAATGGTACAGCCTAAGATTCACCAGATCCAGCTGCAGAATCTTATCTTAATATATTGGGATGGTACAAGGACAGAACTATGTTACAGTCTGAATTTGCCTTGCTTTTGACATATTTAAAACACTTACGCACAATTCCTGAAAGTTTAAAGAGAAAGGCAGCGAAGTTTCAACATAAAATTGCTGGATTGATCATTTGCCATAAAGATGAATGAAGACTCACTCTGAATGTTTTAAGGCACTGGGAAGGAAAGCACTGAAGTCTGCCACAAAATCTGTCATGATGGGCACTGTTGCAAGAAGAATTTATCTTGTACTGACAATAGCTGTGAATGACAATGAGCATAACAAAAAGGGCCAATCAGGCAGCGCGGTCGGGCCTGCAGTCCCAATGGCCCCTCAGATACGGACTAACGATGGTCTGATGTTTATGGCTCACACTTCAGTGCTGTGTATATAACCCAGCTGCTTCCTGCCTGAGAACTCTGCAGCAGTGACAGTTCGAGCCTCCAACCGCTCCTGCTTGCATTGTGGAGTTGTTTGAGGATCACTGCAGAACACAAATTGAGCTTGGTGAGACCAAAGTCCCCACCAGCTCATCAGTTCATCTCCAACAGACACCAGCAGCAGTAGCCTGGGGAAGAGTGTAAAGAGCAGAGCAAGCATAGTGGTACTTCCCATTGGTGACCACTGCCGTTTCCCTATATTCTGCTGGGAAGAAAAACTATCTCCACTCTTTTCAGGATCCATATAAATGACAGTCCTTCACAAATGAAGTCCTGTGAGAATTTCCTTTGGTTTCTTCAGCTTTGAATAGCCTCTGACAACTGATAGGAATTTTTGTGGGCCCAGTGGTTTACATGACAGAAATTTTTATCGGTTAAATTTTACAAATTCGTTTACACACATATAGCTTTTTAAGAACACACAAGCTTAAATTCCATACCCTGTCTCAAGATAAGTCATACTGTGTTTCCGAGGCTAACATGGACATATGTTTCTGAAACAGCCACGTAATTCTTGGCTGCCAAACTGGAGTTTTCCATGTGCTGTGACAATTCACTTTATGTAAGGCACTATGCTTACTCCACGTGTATTAATAGCTGGATAATATTTTTTTTAAAATGCCCAATCCCCAAGTGCTATCAAGGGCCTGGTTCCCACAGTATGATGCACAGTTCACTGTATTGGCTGCACAGTAAACTGCTAGATATTCTAGAATGTACATTGCCATAGACAAACTCATGTATAACTGAGACCAAATCATTCCAGTTTTATGAGCCTAGTTCAGACTGAGCTATTTTTAAAAGCTGACCAGTGTACTCTAGGTTTTTTGAGCTTACCTGTGCATTTAAAGGAAGCAGAGTGACTCTATCATGGCCTCAAATTTAACCCATTTTGAAAAGATCCTTAAGAACTTTCTTTCTCAAAGAATCCCCACAGAGAGACTGTGTGATGCTTTGAAGTGATTCAATGAGCCAGTCTTATGTTTTCTACTCTTCTGTTGCAAGCCTGGATTATGAATTTAAATGTGCTGAAAAGTGCCTTGTAAGATACAATTCTTAGATGACTCCTTTTTATCAGTATGAATGCCCAAAGATCCTACATAACTTGGAAGAGAAAAAAATTATTTTGATAAATGTAGTGCAGTATTCAAAATTCAATTGATTTTATGCATCATTTCAAATTTTCTGCTGCAGGATGTACAAATATCATTTCCATAATGAAAAGAAAAGACAATTGGATGAGCAGTGTTTAGCACCAAGCAAGGAAGTAACAAACAAAGAAGCAGCAAGCAATGAAAGGGTAATAGTCTGTAAAACTAAACAATCTAAAAGGCATACCTAAACCATCTCACACCATCTTCATCCTGTGAAGCAGAAGGGATGCAGAATGGACACAAGAGCATTGACAGCATCTTAGAAAGCATATCTGAATAACCCATCCATCAAGATTAACAAAAACATTCAGAACATGAAAATTTTGAAATCCTATTGTGCTTGTATAGGACCTCTGTAATTAAATAAATATATGTTAAAAAACTAGGTCACAAAAATATATAGCTGAGGGCATACTGAAATTTCTTCCATCTAATATTTCAAAAGGATAGCATATTCCCCTAATGCCAAGATATATAGTCAACATGTCTTATTTTAATGGGAAAAAAATGTGATTATTTAAAATATTTAATTAATTTTTACTCCAGGATATTTCCTGGAATTATGCTTTTTGAAGTCTCATTTAAAATGTGCAATCCATGTACAGAAGAACGATAATAGAAGAAAACAGTAAGTTAACAATTACCTGGTCATTTTGAGATCCAGAAGAAAGATTCAATTTTAATTTTTATCTTTCTAAATTTTTCAGCCAGCTGAACTGTAAAATATTGTGTTTAACTCTGTGTAAAAACATGATGAGTTAATACACAACGCTATGGGATTCATGATCTTATTAAAAGAGTTTTTAATTTAATGCAAGTGTGGGCTATAATTTTCAAATTTGCATTTTTTACCTTTATATATATTCTGTAATGTCAAAATAGCAATCACACGGAATGTCTAAATTTGTTACAAGTGTCAGGATTTGCATTCCCGTTGAAATAAAAGGTCTTTCCAAAAAAACCAAACCATATTCCATGCAAATTACTGCAAAAATCAAAACTCCATTTTGAAAGCATCTGAAATTACCATGAGTGGTTATATACATAATAATTATACTTTCCCTACTATGATGCAAAACAGGAACTTTTTTTCCTGTTAGAAACTCCTTTGTTCAATGAGTTTTCACTAAGGATAAAGAGCTCCGTGTCTGTATGTATACATGAGTGCAGACATGTGTCTAAGCAGCTTGTAGCTTAAACTTTTGCAGTAGAAAGGTCTGAAGTTTTTAAGAGGTAACAGCAAAGGTGAGATGGTTTGTGGATCTCATTATGGACAAATAAGAGGCAAGTTACTGAAAAGTATGCAGCAATATGTAGAGAGTTAGCTGCCTCTCAGGAAACATACCAAAAAGGACATGTTCCTTTCAAGGTGGCTAATATCTATAATACTTCATTAACAGCACAGGAAAACAGATTCTCACCAAAAAAACTGAGAGAAAGGTCTGCTTCTACCTCCTCATTGTAAAAAGGAAAATAATGTAATCATATGAAAACACACCTACTCCATACAGATATGGTACCTCTCATTCAGAACAGATGTTCAAAACAGAGAATCTATTTCTTATTTTCTAAATCTTTTGCTGTATACATCTACAACTGTCTTAGCAGACACAAAATCATGGAGTAACTAGAAATTTTCAAGACTGAGAAAAAAAATAAACACAGTGGAGGAATTTACATTTGGAGCAGATTCATATTCTCTTTTGTTGTGTCACATTCAGACAGCACAGATGGCTCCATTCCTTTAATTTAGCAGTTTAGGTTTTCCATTGCAGTTTCCCCTAGATTTACCAAGTTAAAATGAGATGTAATTATATTTTACACTGGGGGCACAGATAACCCCCAATTTAAACTGTCCTAAAATGAGTGTGAAGAAAACATGACTGGTGGAAGTGGCTCCAAACTTACGCCCATACTATTCTACCTTGCAGAACAATGAATTATTTTATCAATTAACATTGTGACTTTGGCTACAGGAATGATAACATCTACATTTAACCTGTCTAGTTCACAAAAAGGATCTGGAGCTGGCTGGTTCATAGACAGCACAGTAGTACATGGTAGTAGCCAACCTGCTGCATTCTCTAGAGAATGAGAATTTGTTTGGACACAGCACTGCAGGAAAATGATGATGGAAGGCAAGACATTAAAACTCTGTGAAAACAATTCCATTTTCCTAACATTTAATTTTTATAAGTCTCTCCCTTTAAATTCAAAGGATCTCATCTCTAAAGATTTCAGCTCTCATTTGAGGGGCATATATTAAAAAAACAAAACAAAACAAAACAAAAAAAAACTCGCAAAAAAAACCTCACAGTGATATAATTGCATCGCAGCAGAACATGAAGAAACAAATCAAAGATCAATGTGGGCTTAAAATGTGAATTTTAAGTGAAGTGCTTAAAACACTTTTTTTTTTTTACAGCTTTTTCAGTGGCTGCAGGACTGTGGGAACTTGCATGTCTCACAGGGAAAATTTGCCTTAATACCACTTTTTTCTTCCCATGGTCTTCAGGATAACACTTTTCAGCATAGCCGTATGTTACTTAAGCACAGTAAATCCTCTTCACTCAGGGGTTTATGTGTTCTGGGTACTTAGGACTCTTCAGTCACTTTGAAAGCCAAGGTGCCTACACCAAAGACTGAAGAAAAGTGAGCTTTAAATTGCACCGTACAGCCCAGATCTATCATAAAGCTTTCACAGTCTCCAGGCCATTAATTTAGTGTGGACAAGTGGGATATTAATATACTAAACTTTCTCCGTTTAGCTATAAAATCATTTAGCTGAGTCCTGATGTCCTAACAAGTTAATAAAAATAAAATGTTTGTAGTCTACCAGTAAAAGACAAGGTCAGTTGTATGTGCTTCCTTTCCAGTATTTGATAGAAGATCCTGATATTCAATAAACTCATTATCCTTTATAAATATCCATATGAGCATCTTCTGAGGCATACAGCTATCCAATATCAAAGCCATGTTGTATCTGTACTATGCTCTTTGTCTGATAGATTCAGGTTATTTCAAAGGAAAAAAAAAATATTTATACAATTGCTGCTGAATATTTGTGCATTATTTCTCCCAAATAGTGCAATCTTGCATGATTTGTGGAGACATTATCAGCAATCAAAATTGTAGAGAAAACTCAAATAATAAAGAACATTTTCAGGCTATGAAATACAGCCTGAATATATTTTTCAGTAGAAAAGCAAAAAGAAAAAACTGTGTTATACAAACAGGAGGGTGCCTGATAACATTTAAAAGCAGTGGCTTGAGGCAGAGTTCAGACTCAGGCAGAAAACCTCCTCATGCCTGATTCCTAGACCTTTGCAGAAGTGAGAAAGATTCAGAGATGGAAAAACATCAACACTTAAAAAATTTTAACTAAACAGGAGCTTTATAAACTATCAAGCTTGCAACATTAGTCACTATAGGTTCTGTTAGGTTCCCCATAGGTTTTCCCTCCATCCTTTCATCATGGAGACTTCGTTAATCCATTCTGGAACGTCTGATACTGGTCAATGTCAGAGATTAGGGAGAACAGCCTTTGACATATACCCATGGCCCAGTGCTGATGGATGCCTCCCTAAAAGATGTCCTGGTATTGCTCAACAGCTGTTGTGGCCCCACAACCATTTTGTGCCAACTGGATCCCACACCAAAGTTCCTCAACCATGAGCAAAACAGCAATCCAGTTCCACAGTGGCTCTGCTGACATGTGAAAAGCTTCATATTGCATACATGGAAGGGAAAAAAAAAAAAAAAAAGAAGAAAAAAAATAACAACAGAGGGGAAAAACTGAGGGAAACAGAACAAGGTGTCAAACTGCAGGAAGGCAAAATACTAATAAATCACTCTTTCTTGAATTATTTCTTTTTTTCCCTTCCCTCCAGCTCATGAGACCACATCACCACAATAACTACTATTTTGTGTCTTTTTCATGTATATCAATGCAGTGCCCAAGTATATTAGCTCTTTCCAAGCCTTCAAAAGCTTTCTTTCACCTGTGCTTGACTTTATAGAGATTGAAGAGTCCTAGTCCCTTCAGGCCCACAAAAATCCACCAGGTGAATCACCATTCGTATTTTTCATTGTGAAAACACTACTGACATGAAGTAAGCATATTTTTTGCTTCCCAATAATACATAATCAGTTTAGATTGCATCAATTATTTAATTATTTCATTTTAAAAAAATTCATTGGGAAGAAAAATTTAGGCTCTTATTTGTTCTTATATCAGACACAGTGGCTATTTGTGATTCATAATTAAAGACTGATAATTAGATACTTAAACAGTGTGGCATTATTTCTGTCTTGGAAATCTGAATCATAATAACAGGAGGAAGATCCGGTTTTGGATACAAATAATTTCCACACAGGCTTACTGGTACAAGGTCTATTTTGTGTTAGCACTAAAATGAGTGTTTTCTGCCCTATCCATGAGTCTACCTCACAACATTATCCACGTCAGAACTTACAGCCTGTTTCTTCATAGTAAACTGCCCTGTGACTAAAGCACTCCTGCAAAAAGAAACTGTAAACATTGGAGAAGCAACTTTGTGCCTCACTGACAAAGTATTTGTTCTCATTGGGCAAACAGTGCTGCATCATTCGGAAGCTGGGAGCAAAGAACAGATTTACCTTCATGAGAGCAGGCAGAATGCCCCTAACCCCTTTCTTCGCCCTTGAACATAAGCCCCAGACATTATGCTAATTCTGCACATGGACTAGGATGGGCAGCAGTGGGTGACAAGGAAGCAGGGTCTGGGGAATGACCCCAAACAACTTTATCTCCTCTTCCCTGGCCAGGGACAGCTTCTGGATCTTCTAGATCAAACCCCAGGATTCCTGGCAGAATTTCTATCACCGGAACCATTTTGTTTGAGCTGTAGGACCATAAACACGATCAAAACCCAGTCAGTTTTTACAAGCCTTTTATTCATTATTGCTGCATCTTTTTCAGTGGTGTCAGGGCACATATATGCCTCACCAGCCCTCACAGCCTCTCTCCATCTGCCCATGGCCCAGGACTCTGTCTCTCCCTCTCTCACACCATGAGCTTCCCACAGCCTTGCCCTGCCCAGCCATGAGCCCCACTGAGCCAGACCCACTCATGGGCCCACATCCTGGGCCACCCAAATCCCAGGGAGGGTCCTGGTGCTCAGGGCTGGGGCTGCCTCTGGTGCTTCCTGGCTGGGCAGTGGGATAGACACAGGCTCCTTCACTGTCATCCCAGGTGCCTGCACAACACCATGACAAGAGGAGACATTAATGGTGTGAAGACAGTTGCTTGTTGTAAGGCCACTGAAAAAGAGTCATCTGGGAACAGAGTGCAGATTTTGCTAGTATTCACTTCTGTATTTAAACAAGCTTAAAGGCCAAACTTGACAGGAAAAAAATAAAATAAATAAAAAGGCAGAAGAGAATAAAACTCAAAGAAACATGAAAGAACTAACATGCACACCAATGAGATCAGGAGCACTGTGAAACACATGCTGGTTCCCAGATGAAGGTAGCAAAATGTCATCCAAGTCAGTGATTTCCAGCAGAAAAGGAGAATCTGGAAGTTCTCCTTCCCCTCCAGCTGCCCTTATACTGCTACCCTTTGAATTGTTTGGGGTTTACCCACAGCCACTCACATCTGAATGGACGTGTGGTCCGAAATTGTTTAGAGCCATGTAGCAAAATTTCACTGCTTCAACTGAAAAGGTATTTCTCTGTGTCTCTTTTTGTCTTCCCCTCCCCTCTGTGGAATGCAGTTCAGTGGGAAAATAACCAAATCTTCCTTCTACATTCTCCCTTAATTACAGAAAATAGAAGTATTTCTATTTCTGAGACAGAGAGAAGAAAAACAACTCTAAAAATGGGAGATGAAGTTAATACTCTGTACAAATATGCATGACAAATGACCGCAAAACTCATCTGAGACTCAACCTGATTTTGAAACAGTTTGTTGGTAACCTGTGGGTGGATGAAGAACAATTGCACTATTCCTTTATCATGCATATTGAACCTGCAAAAAGTACACCCTCATCTTATGCTTTTCTGAGCAAAGCCCATCATTAAGACAGTAGCTAAAAACTTGCATGAGAAAGACTCCTCAAAAATCAATCCTAAAACTAGTTGCTCCCACACTTGAAATGGCAGCTTCTTGCAATGACAAATGCATATCTATATTCTAAGGACACATAAAATATGACAGCTGGTCTGTCCTGACATTTAGAAGCAGATGCTTAAACAGCCCACAACAGAGAAACTTCCAGTGCTCTGTGAATCATTAACATCTTCAGGAAGCCCTGTAAGATAAAGACTATTCAGGATCATTTTATTCCATTACCACAAAGACTTCTGTAAAAGCATTATAAGGAACTCAGTACTCCATTCTTAATACTTCACCTACATCAGACCATTGTCCCTTGTACAAAGGAACACACAGAAAGTTTACTTCCATCTTTTTCCTTCTGCCATTTGCATTATTAACCCTCAAACTGTGTAATCATGAAGGGGATGGTGTTTCATTGGAGATGAAACTCTCAAGGTTCTTCTGACCTGTTAAAAAGTCTGACCAAAAAATATGACCCAGGCTCACTTGGAGTTGTGCCTCATACTGAACAAAATGTTGATACAGTTCTCTGAGAGTGTTCCCTTTATACAATGACCTGTCCAAAAGCTGGCTTAGACTCACCTCTGTATGTTCTCTATATACACCCCTTAATAGGAAAATATGGTTAATTTTTAGTTTTGCTTGCCTTCATTTAATTTTCTATATAATGAAAATAATGAGGAGAAAAGCATTAATAAAAGAAGGTGAATTTGAAAATACTATAGCAGATCAGGTTATGGCACAGAGAGCAGTCTGATCCTGATTTAATGAGATATATTGTGAGAAAAAAATGTCCATGATAAACTCCCTTAAAAAATTTCATGACACCAACTGGACTGAGATTTGTTCCCTGAGTCACTGGTCTTCAACACTGCAAACTTTGTCTGCTGACAAATACCCCCAAAAGAACTACCTGAACTACTTGAGTAACAGTCTGTCAAAGACCCTTTTAGTTTTCAGTGTTGTCTTGGTTTTCAGCCAGGACAGAGTTATTCTCTTCTCAGTAACCATGGTGGGGTGGAGCATGAAGCCATGTGGGCATGCCTGAGTTTTTATTCTATACCACATGCATGGTGGCTGGGAGGCAGAAGCAAGGGGTTCTCACTTCTGAGAATAGAGTAGGTGTGGATTGCCATGGGGACAAAAAATATGGGCATGGAGGGTACGAGTGCCATTTGGTTCATTGTCTCTGGGGTCATGACACGGGGGTCACACACTGAGGTTCAGCTGAGTGGGCATTCTGCCAGTAAAACACCATCTCCTTTACACACTGTTGTTAATAGCATTGTTCCTGTTACTGGTCATTTTCTTATCACTTTGCTGTTTCCTGAAAATAGTTTAAACCTCAATTTGTAATTCCTGCCTTTTGTATCTCCCACCAGAAGGGGGAGGGGAACGAGTATGTGTGTGGGGGCACTAAAGAAGGGAGTCCTGATCCTAAATCGTGACAAGTGTCAGTGTCAAGGACTAGGTCAGAGGAAGGAGAAAAATTTCAAGGGCACAGATAGAAAGGAAAATCAAATCCAGAAAAAAACATAGGGACAGGACAACAAAGCAGAAGACAGCAACAGCACTGAGACTTGGTATAATTACTGAAGTAAATACCTGCAAGGATACAGTTAGCTAGGAATAGAGACCTCACACTGTTTCATTTCTTGTATTAAGAAAACAACACGCCAAATCTTTGAGTACACACACTTTCAAAACATAAATTTCTCATTCTTTAAGGATACTAATATCATGCAAAGTTGAACTTCATTGACTTTCTAAGCTCATCCCCATTTGGGCCATCTTTCATGTGATACGGATATGGATACACCAAGATATTACCTAAGCAAAGATATACTGAAAGTTAATTAAATTAAACACAGTAACTGAAAAATCCTTTCCACCCTGTCAGATTTCTTTGCCTTACATTGTTGGGCAACAGAGAAACACAAGCAAGGTGGAAAGCAGTTTCAGACTTTTTGTGATCATCTAAACTAAAATTCTGATTTGAGGAAGAGAGACAAGCTGGAATTAGTCTTGCAGCTGAAAACTCCCTGTCTGCTTTCACCTATATACTCTCATGCTTTCAGAGTGTCCATCAATAGAAATGGAGTTAATAAGAAAATGTAATCTTTGCAAAGACATAATCTGTTGTGGAAACTGATGTGCTTCTTTTCACGTATATCCTGACATCGCTATTATAATGTCTTAGTTGTTCACAGTATGGTGTCTTGCTATATATTTTTTCATTACCATCCCCATGACTCCTGTGAAAGAGTCAGGCAAGGGTTGTAAATACTATTAACCACATTTTACAGAGGGGGAATGAAGTCCAAGGGGTAAAATAATTGGTTCTTAGGTGTATACTGAGTGGATGCTAAAGCCAGGATTTAGAACTCAGTCCTATAATACACCAAGATCCTTTCTCCAGCCCCATTTCTTCCCAGGGCCTCTCCTGAAGGTACAAGATCTGCAGCAACAAGAGGGCACATAGAATATTTTTTTCCCTCAGCTCCTTGCACCTCAGCTATCTTCTAACATATAAAAACTACATGCACTCTTTGAAGACAATATACCTACGAAATATGATAGGAATTTTAGTGGTCTAATCGCAAATTTCAAAGTTATTTTGTTATTTCTATTAAATCAATGAAGCATGCTTTGATTAACTATGTTTGAGGATAGATCAAAAATGGCTAGGAGATTTTTGACAGAATTACCCAATTCAATTATGTCAAAGAAAGGGATTAAACTGAATCAATGTCTGATCTAAAGAGAATTATTCTGAGTTAAACTTAACTGAAAAATGAAGCCTGGAACTAAAATGCAGAACAATGATTCTATAATAGGGTGTTAAATGCTGTAACATTACTGCCTTTTTAAGGATAATATACACCAACATAGCATAAAGTAATGTACATGTGTTGGAATAATAATTTTATCACTTAGCAGCCATATAGATTAACTAACTGTACTGTGTGCTACGTGCCTGTCTACCATATCAGGAAAAAAAGAAGAGTCATGAAGAAAGAGGGTGGAACATAGGGAGATGGTATCAAGGGAAGCTGCTCTGTATTTCTGCTGCTGTCTGTGGGAAAGCTGGAGTCTGAGGTGTGAAGGCCCTTTGGGATTCAGGTTGACTTCTCCACAGTCACCAACAAACACATCATGCAACTGAGACTGCAAAAAAAACAGGCACAAACATTGTTTCAGGTGCTCTTTTTCAATTCAGATTTCAGTTCTATAATAACTCCTTTTTGTCTTTACAGTACTAAGTTAGATCCATGACGTTTAATAGTGCAATCCCGTTGATTGCATTGTATTTTTTATTTCAGCCAAAATGATCACTCCTCCTCCTTTTTTTAGCATTGACATTCTTTTTTCCTCTTTCTGTGCAGAATGAGGAATTTGACTTAGTATGCAGCTTAGCATATCTTCTGCACTGTTCAGGTGCTAGCACTGCTCTCATCAACAGAGTACTTGAACTTCTTCCAGAAGTGCCTCCTGCCCTTCTCTGAGTCACTCAATAGTTGTTAATGTTTAATGGCTAAAGGAACGGGTGAGAGATAAAAGACAGAGAAGCATGCGCAGCAGATTTTACTCTGCGGAGAAACCTGGTGACCCTGACTGTGTCTCTGGTTTTTTTCACAGTGCAACCAGGAAGCCTGCTAAATCCTACTTAATGCAAGTGATGATGACTTAGGATAAAGGAAAATAAACCCAAGAAATTATACATAATTCCCTAGTGGCCACTGCTCCCAAATGTATCATCATTTAAGCAATAAAATTTTCATTAAAGAAGCCTAAACTTATATGAGTTCCTTTTCAACACAATGATACAGTGTAGTGCTACAAATTGTAAGCAGATATCTTGTATTACGTTTCCCCCAGCATGGTCAGAATAGCATGCCTTCAGGACTTTCATACTGACTTTCGGGTTGCCCTTGTCTGCTAGGGAAGCCTTTAAAATTTAAAGCAAAAAAAAAAAAAATCATTTGTATATTCTGCAAGCTGAAGAAAGAAATCCTACTTGGTATGATTTGCTATAATGATAAATTTATCAGAGACTGTTCATTTTATCTCCTGTGGAACTGCTCTTTGATGGCATTAATCTGCAGTAATGATTACAGGAAAGTAATTCAAAGCTGTTCAGAGGGAAAGGTGACATGAAGCTTTCCATCTCTTTTCTGAATGCTTCCTCAGATTGTTCAATAAATTACAGATGTAGAAAGAATAAAGATGGGCCATATGCTGAATATTTTGAGGAATCTAGAAACATGGAGCGATAAGAAGACTGCCTTTGCAATAAAATATGTGTTGCACATTCCTCATAGACCTTTAATAGCAACAGGCACCAAGTCCAAAGTTTTGGGGATGTTCAGTATTATGTGTTTTTCATTAACTGTCAGCAAAGATAAACCACAAATTAGCAGTAATAAATTCATAATATTTCAGATTAAGTGAATTCATGGTACCTTTTTGCATGGCATTTTCAACATAATGAGAGATCATAGGACTTATAAGAGACTGCTGGAGCTCATCTGGTCAGACCTTTGAACAGAAATTCTAGGCTGTCAAGAGCCCCAGCCACATAAGGTTTACCCAGCTGTCTGTGAAAACACCCACTGATGGAGAGTCTATGGCTTCCCTGGTGACTTGACTCAAAGCAGGGCATTTTTCTGAGTGATTTTCCTTCTATCCACACTGAGCTTCCCAAGCTGCAACATGTGGTCATTGCCTTTTTCTTTACTGTTTCTCCTTGTTTTACAAAATGAATTCCCAAGTTATTAGAAATCAATGTAATAGTGCCCCCTGACTCCCAACACCACCTTCTTGAGGATTATTCCTAAATTGTCTGGAGACATTATGTTACTCATAAGATTATTAAACCCTCAATATTGCCACCATTTTATGGCTTACCTTTTGTGCAGTTTTCCAGAAAGGAGACATGATATCACCACTGTGAGATTTAGGCTTGGAGTAAACGTTACACACACGTAAAAATCTTTTTGCACAGCTTTAGTAGAGTCAAAAAGCCAGCTGATATATTACACAAGTTTTTGAGAACAATATATCACACAAATATTGGAGAATATTTGCCCTGAGACAATGCAGTGCCTTGTTGCACTCACACCACCAGCACATAAAACAGCTCTAGAAGGACTTGCTCACATCCATGCTTTTTCTAGTGCTGAGGGATGCCACAAATCCACAGTCCACAAAAATCACGACCCAGAAAGGCCACAGAGAAGCTCACACTCCACCAGGTTTCTACCCACAATGCCTCTTCACCCTCAACAATGGTCACACTTCCTCACCTTCTGTCTCTGAGCATCCAAGATAATCTCATGGCTGGAGTATATACAGATCAGCTACAGCCAGGGCCTTGTCCAGCTCACTGCATATGCAGCAGTGTGGTGATGGATTTGTGGTGAAGCTCCTGCCAGAGTTAAGAAGAGTGATGCATATTCAGCTTGTGATCGTTACTTGTCTGCCTCCATCTGTCTCAGGGGCTCCTGCAAAAGACCAGTCACACCTGAGCAAGAATTCTCACAGAAGAATCAAAACAGAGCTTGGCATGGCAAGGTGCATGTTTCTCTGCAGAAGAGTGTCATTTTCTGCAGGTGGATGCTGTATCCGGCCCATCTGGGTGTCTGTCCACTTGGAATTGTGTCTGTAAGAAGATTCCAGTGACACTCTTGGATATTTGTGGAATGCCAATGTAGCAGCCTTTCAGAAGCTGCTATTGTGATATATGGAAGCTTTGTAAAAAATATTTGGTGTATGTTGCTTTGGGCATACACTTTGTGAAATATGCACTGGATATATAGGATCTCCTTGGTTTTGGCATATGGTAGGAGAGTGTGCTGACTTATCTTGGCTGTCCTGAAATAAGTGCAAGTCGATGTGGCACCTTCTGGTACAGGCAAACACAGACTGTCCTTGGAAGGATGATTCACAAGTAAACATCTCTTTTTGGCTATGTGCAAGCAGCCTGATGCTGTAGTGTGGCTGTGACTGACATTTGTCTCTATGACACACCAGACAAAGTAACAGCACCTCACTCCTGAAGTCACTAGTGGAGCTCAGCTTTGCAAGTAACAAGTGCACTTGGTTTTTTTAATATACTCAGAACATCTTGATACTTAGAGATGCAACTAATGAGAATATAGTATTTGATTACTTCACTAGCAGGTGTTTTACTTTGTTCCAGGTTATGTAGACTGAAAACAAAAAGAATTGCAAAGTCGTGGTACTGAACAAGTACATTCGAAATAAATCCAAGGGGAGGAATATTTACTTGTTTTTATCAATGGTAAAAATCTCTACTATAAACATCAGAGGAGGCAGACTTAAGTAAATGCCATATGTACTTGAAAATCATGTCCTAAAGGATTTTCTTTCAGTGAATAACAAAATAACAAAACCTATCCTTTCAAGAACTGTAACGCTGTGGGGAGGATTGTAAGGCAGCAAAGACCCAAGGGGGTAAAAAAAATAAAAGATACACACCTCTATATGTGTCATGGTTTAACCCCAGCCAGTAGCTAAGAACTACACTCTTTTAGTCCCCAACAAGCAGAACTGGAAAGAGAGTTGGAATATTAAAAGTGAGAAAACTCATGAGTTAAATAGTTTGATAGATAAAGCAAAAGCTGCTCATGCAAGCAGTGGGAAACAAGGAATTTATTCACTGCTTCCCATCTGCAGGCAGATGTTCATCCATCTCCAAAAAAGCAGCACTGTTGTGCATAACAGTGATTTGGGAAGACTAACCATCACTGCAAATGTTCCTACCTTTCTCCTTTCCATGGCTTTATATGCTGAACATGATGTCTTATTGTTTGGGATATCCATTTGGTCATTTGGGGTCAGCTGTCCTGGCCGTGTCCCCTCCCATCTTGTGCACTCCCAGCCCACTCACTGCTGGCATGGTGTGAGAAGCAGAAAAGGCCTTGGCTCTGTGTAGATGCTGCTCAGCAGTAACTAAAACATCCCTGTTACCAACATTGCCTTCAGCACAAACCCAAAACACACCCCCATACCAAATACTATGATGAAAATTAACTCTATCCCAGCCAAAATCAGCATAATACAATAGACACATTATGCTCAGAGGTCAGAATAATTTAGCAGGAAAGATGCTTCCAAAAACAGTAGCAGAAACAAAACTTCAGTTCTTGGCCTTTTTTCCCTAATTATGTTGGGAATTTAAAATACTTGGAAAAAAGTGTGTTTTGCTACACTGCTACCTACAAGCATGACAGAAAACTGCAGGAAGAAGGAAACAGGCATTTGGAGGATGTGTGTACTCACTGGAGCGAGTGTTTAAATTACAGAACAATTACAATCATACCATCACCGTTTGACAATCCACATTTCTTCACAGAGCTAAAACTATAATAATGCCTAGCTTTTCTGATGCATTTATCTTCATATCTCAAAGTCATTGATAGCAGCTATTACAGCTCAGCCACAGGAATCCCTGACAGCACATCTGTGTCTGTCCATACTCCCCTGGCCTAGAAGGGCTGAGCCACTGTGCAGCTCTACATGCAGATGCTACTCACATACCTGATAAATCCCATTCCAAAGCATCAGTGAAGGTTCTTTTCTAGAGAGGCATAAGAAAGTTAGATAGAATCCAGTACACAAGGTTGTAGAGACTTCAGGAATGCAGAAGGCTGGCATATCTGCTTTCACAGTAATACTAAATATAGGCATAATATTTGATGCTAGTGAATGGTGCAAAAATGGAGTTATGCCCATTCCCCTCTATATTTTCCTCTTATATCTGTTCTTTATAACAAAGGACACAAAATTTCCTCAAGTAGTTCTTCCACTGAGCTCATATGATTTGGCTGAACAAAATCAATTATTTTTTTGAGAAGACATCCTATCTTGATTTAAGGGTTCTGAGTGAATTAGATCAAATTTTTTACTTAACCTTCTCTGTATTAAGCTAAATACATAAAACTTCTTTAGCATCCAGCTGGAAAACACATCTTCCAAAACAGAATACAACTTGTAAAACCTCTTCTATGTTATATCTATATATATTCCTATTTACTAGTTTTCCAAAGAATAGACTTCAGTAGACTTCACAGGGTACACAGTGTATTACCAATTGCAATGTTCTGACTGCTACAATAATAGTGCCTTTTCCACTTCTGCTCACAGTCCTCTGTTAGAGCATGCACAGGCACCTTTTCTGCTCTGAAACACAATGAATCCATGTTCAGTTCCAACCCCCTACCACCTGTTCTTATCTAAATCATCCTTTCCAAAACACTGCACTGCACCCTACAAGTTATTGATTACAAGCACTAGGACTCTACATTAGCACCAATGGTTTTCCTATAATATGGTGCATCACTAAGAGTGTTCAGCTTGCTTCATAGAACTGGCTTGTTATCCACAGGTTCTCTGTTTAAAGTGAGAGTTTTCAGTCTCTCTCCCCAAGAACAAATCAGGAAACACTCTCTTGATAGAGTTACTTGGTATGGGTCTAGGGTAGGTAAATCAGAATTTGGTATCCTGGAGTGAAGCATCTTGGACCAAGTTGAAATACATATATGCATAAATGTATTAAGAACACTAATTTAATTTCACTAATTATGGCTCAGATATTATTATTTATATTTGTATCACACTATTTTTGTTTACTCTTGTGTAAAAATAGACTTTCATATCTATATTAATGGCTGCTCTGCTGGGTATTTTCACACTACAACAGCTTTTCTTCAATTTACTTTCTCACCTAAAATTAGCACCAAGCCAGACATTCATGTATTTTCCCCTCATTAGGCATTCTGAAACTGAGTAGAAAATAAAAGAAAGTGTTTTCCTGTAGTGTTTCCATATTTTTTTTAAGAGTGAGCCTTTTTAAAGAATGAAAAAAAAACAAAAGAACAATGGCAAGTTATTTAGAAATGCTGATCTTTGCAGACAGAGAAGAGTCTGGGAGGAGCTGTTAGCTCACTCAAAGGTATGGTGTGATTCTTGGGGATGGTGCTGTGCAGGGGCAGGAGCTGGACTCGATGATCCTTTTGGGTGCCTTTCAGCTCAACGTATTCTGTGATTTGCCAATATGTTATAAATGAAAGAGCAATACTAGTGCTCTGTTAAAAAGCTATTGATTCTGTGGGAAAATAGTGGTTCCCTGGAACTTCAGCTTCTCTCAGCTATCAACCATATTTATCAGCCTTGAAAATAATTAGGAAGAAAAAATCGAAACCATTTTTCCTGAAAGTGTTTGTAGCTGGGGCATCCAGAAAAATTATCATTAAAATAAATTAGAGCTGTCAAGAAAAAAGGATATGGACTGAGAGTAAAAAAATACTGAATTCCAAAAGGCAGTGAGTGATTTAACAGTCCCACCACCTTTATGTCTCATTTATTTATTCATAAAGTAAACAAACTGAAAATAAATACTAATCAGGACATTTTCAACTCTTTCCATTTTGCTTTCAATTCAGAAATTGAAATTCAGAAAGTAGAGAAAATTGAAAATTTCAAATCTGCATAAGTTAAATAATAACAAGTATATTTATTTTTGCAAGAAAAATAGAGATTTTGTTTCAAATAAAATAAGCTTGTACTGGAATAACAGAAGGCAGAAAGGATGACCTGCTGTACTTATGCATCACTAGAGCTGGATGAAGAATGTACTGTGGAAAGGTTATTGAGATTTCATAAGGTGGCTTAGTACCAGAAAAAAAAAAGGAAATCTTTTCTCTTTTAAAATCCCCAAGATTAAAATTTCAATGAAACTGGAGTAAGTTACTCAATATCTTTAAATTTTGAATGGGTGTTTGATTTCAGTTTTCTCCACATTGCATTGCAGTTAAGAATTCAAAAAAAATAAAAGGACCAGTAATTTCTAAAAACCTTCTTATTATTTTTGCCTTGTTTTTTTCTTTTCTTTCCTTTTTTTTTTTTTTTTTAAGATGGTGAATTTATTTTAAATAAAACAAATTTAACAATATTTTTTTTTTCTCAGAATCTGTCAGACCTTGGGTTTCCTGACTTTGAAACTTGTCTACCAGTTTTTGAAAAGTTACCAAATAGGAAGATCACCAACTTAATTTTTTTCTCTGGGTAACTTTTAAACTTACAGGCATTTTATAAAATTATTCATAGGTTGGAAAGAGAGGTATAAACTTGATTATTCTCTCATTTACATTCAGAAACAATAGAAAAGACAAAATTTTAAAAAATAAGAGGGACAGGGAAAATATAACTGCTTTCAATTTTCTACTTTATTGCAAAAGGAAAAGCTGCTTGTTTTGCAGCCTGAGTGCTTCAGGGTATTTTAACAAGTTTAAAATTATCTATTCATCAGCTCTGGTAATTAGCTTTTGCTTTGCTTTTCTGTGTCTTATTACTAGGGATTCATGTACTTTTATTGAGTTATTATATTATCCTCCAGGTCTTCTGCTTCATACAAATGCTGTTCCACTCCAGGTTCAATAATTAAGCTGTATTGTACAGTTGCTGCTGGTCAGATTGCAGACTTTCCAACCTGTGGATTTGTGACAATTACGAGTATCAAAAAAACACCTTTGAAGTGTAATTACAAGGATAATTTATGTAATTACACTAACTTCATATATCGTGCTGACAAATAATGGAATGATAAAGGAAGGAAAGGACTGCTTTGGGTGTCAACAGGGTAGTCAAGAGTGTGATGTGGTATGGGCAGTCAAAGGAACTAAATTGCAGGACACTGTGAATGACAAATGACATAAAGTATGAGAAAGGAAGTACCAAGAAGAGGAAAAGAGTGTATATAGAGAGGAATACTGCTGAAGAGATCAAGAGTGAGCAAATGTACATAAGAGCCATGAGTTTACAGAAAAGAACTCAAGGAGTCAAAAGCTTAGTTTAGCAGATGACAAAAGCAGATTAAATGAAATTATTAGCTAAGGATGCAGATTCAGCAACAGCATCTGTTTAAAAGGAAGGTAATCAGTTACCTTCTAAGTTAGCTACCTAGAGGAACAGAAAAGCAAACAGCAGTGCATTGATTCAGCAGGTAAGTCATGGATAGACATCAGTGATATCATGGATATCAGTGAAAGAGTTAGCCGAGCCATTTATTCCATCAGGTACAATGGGGAGAGAGATGAGTCAGCAAATGGACAAGTAAATAGATCAAGCAGTAGAGTAGTGGTGAGACATAATGCCATTGGTGAGAATTAGCTGCCAGAAGGCAGGTACCTGGAAGCAGTTTCCCAAACATACTTGGTAATGGCAGCCAGGCAATCAGAGATGCCTGAAGGGATGCTGATCCCTTAGCTGGGTGCCTGGCTGGTGCTGCATGGGGACTGAGATGGGAAGTGAGATGGGACACTAGCAGTGGGTATTCATTCACTTGTTCATACAGGACTTCTGGTGGGAGAGGGGGAAGAAAGAGCCAGCAAAAGTTCTCAGAAGGGGAATAGTCCCGCATTTTGAGTCTCTTACCTTACATGTGTACAGCTCGATTCCTAAAGTTTGCTTGAAAGATATGCAACAAGTCAGAGCCCGCATGCTGTGGTGAAAGGGTGACAAATGGGAAACAGATGACTCCTGTTTGTACAACCTTTCACGCTCACTACACAAAGAAGGGGCTGTTCATTTTTCAGCCTCATATCCTGTGATGTTTTATTGAGCAAAATGGAGAGCTATGATTCAAGCTACACTTCCTTTTTACCAGCCAATCCTTCCTCCCCATAGGCTTAGCAGAGAGGCTGAGCTCATTGCTGAACTATTTGCATTAGAGAGTAGATGTACAAATAGTGCGAGTCAGGATGCTTCTTTGGTGTCTGAGGAAGTAGAGGAGAAATAAAACTGATGTTTAGTGAGAAGAGATTAAATAAATGAATATTTTAACTAATTCCACACACAACTACTATATATTTATCAATATATATCTAGATATATATATCTCCACCTTTTGCAATGATATATCCTTAATTTTAAGTTTTAAATAGTAAAAGGATTATTATCTTTATTGAGAGGTTTTTGTGAAGGCAGTTGTATAATTTGATGTATTGGATCACATGTTGTATCCTTGCTTCTTCATCTTGGGCAAAAATGGGGGTTTGAAGGACAGCAGAAAATTCATTTTTGTTGATATATTTTTATTGGAAAAGCAGATAGACCTCATGAAGGACAGCTGAGACGTGAGGCTATTTCAAAGACCAAGAAACTAGAGGAGAGAATGAAAGGAGCTAGCAAGGAAAATGATAATCTGGGGTGCATTAGGAAGGGCATTACCAGCAGTCCAGGGGAGGTGATCCTGCCCCTCTGCCCAGCCCCGTGAGGCACATCTGGACTGCTGTGTCCAGTCCTGGGCCCCTCAGGACAAGAGAGACATGGAGCTCCTGGAGTGGCTCCAGTGGAGGGTAACAAAGGGGATTGAGGCACTGGAGCATCTCTTAGGAGGAAAGGCAGAGGGAGCTGGGCCTGTTCAGCCCCGAGAAGAGGCACTGAGAGGGGAGCTCATCAATGGCTGTGAGTGTCTGAAGGGAGGTGCCAGGAGGATGCAGCCAGGCTCTGCTCACTGGTGCTGAGCAGTGGGACAGGAGGCAACGGGCAGAAAGTGATGCACAGGAAGCTCCACCTGAACATGAGGAAAGTCTTTTTCTTTACTGTGTGGGTGACTGAGCACTGGAACAGATTGCCCAGAGAGGCTGTGGAGTCTACAGATACTTCAGAACCATCTGCTCTTAATCCTGTGCCATGTGATGTGTTGGCCCCACTTGAGCAGGGAGGTTGGACAAAATGGCCCAGTGTGGTCCCTTCCAGCCTGACCCACTCTCTGTGCAATGCTCTAAGTTTCTAACAGTTCCATTCTATGTATATATGCAAATACATAAAAGGACTCTCCTCTGATTACATTCTTTTATGCATAAATAACTCCATACTCCTACTGGACTGAAATATGCATCAGATCCAACAGTCCAGTCTCCCTGACATTTTAAACACATTTATTTTAAAGCCTTGAAAGCCTTTTCCTCATATCTCAGAAAGGGATGAGGCAGAGGGAAGCTTTGCATGTTCTTAAAAATTAATGTCACAGTTCTTGTTTGCCGTTTGGACAGACTGAATCTTCAAAGACCTCCCAGACTCAGCTTCTGAGCATTTGTTAATAGAAATGGCAAGTGAAGGATGCCAGTGCTTGTTGTGCATACTTGCATACTTGTATGAGTGCACAAGATCCTCTGGCTTTGCACACACGAGTTGGCACATGCTCAGAGTTTGCAGGTTTTACAAAGAAAGTCTTTGCCTTTTGTGTCTCATAAATTCGTTGTGATTGTTTTGATATTCAAAAATAATGAATGAATGGATAGATTAATGTTTCATTGCTTCTACCTATGAAATTTAATTTATTTTCCTTAGTTTAAAATTCTCTTGGATTAGCCTCTCTTTTCTTCAACGATTTTTCTAATTGCCTTTAACTGTACATAATAGTCAGTAGTTCCTCAGATTTTAGTAGGGCACATTTAAAGTGAGGCAATAGTCTTGGTATGGAAAGCCAACACAAATAAGTTCATTATTTTGAAAACAATAAAGATCAAGTCCATTTCATTTGCTAATGTTACCTCTTCCTTTTTTTTTAAACCTGGAAGGAGACTGGTACTCTTTCATTGCTTTGGAAATGTCCTGTTCTTTCAAACTACCTCCAGAACTACAATTAGCAGTCCAGAGAGACCCTTTAGTGCTGCTAAGGTGATGTGTTTATTAGACTCATAACTCCATCAAAATTTAGCATATGCTTCATTTTTTTATTTAAGTTTTTTAAGGTTTCTTTTTTGTTAGGTTTGGTGTATTTTTTTTTAAAGTTCTGTAATTTTAGAATTTCTCTATTCTGTCTGCAGTCAATAGTTACTTTCTCTTCTTTCACTGAATCAAAAAAGAGTGTATGAATAACCATGAAGGGAATCTAACCATTAACAACAAGAGTCCCTGATCCAACAAGAGTAGTAATTGAACTAGATGATTTTGATGAGCTTCAACAGTAATTGACTAATTAAATACAATGAGATTTAATAAAAAGTCACAGTAAAATAAACACAAGACTGAAAACTACTGGTAAATATAAAAAAATATAAAATTTGAGGTTCACTGCAATTTGCAGAACTGAGTGCAAGCCAAGACAGTACTTTAGTAAAGCTATGAGATAGTAGCAATATTATTCATAAGCATCTCAGGAGCATGACTCACAAATTCTACAGGAACTAAATTTTCATGAATTTCCATAAATGATCAGATTTTTATTGTTTAAAGATGAAAAATAAAGCTTTCCAAAGTTATGTTGTTAAATGCAAATATATTTCATACCTTTCTAGCTATATCTACAGTGTTCCCAAAGAATTAAAGAACCCCAACATCCAGGAAACAAAGATGAAAGACCTGCTTCTGCAATTTATTGCAGAAATAAACTACAATAGGGTCACAGTCCATTATTCTTCTTCACAACTGCAATCGCATGAAAACTGTATTCACTTACTAATGCATTACTTGGATGTAAATTCTTTGTTTTCGGCATGGTTACATTCCAATTTGCTTTCATTTGGCTTCAGAAAAACAAAAGAAAAGTAGATTTTTAAATTTATGGGCCACACTTCCATGAGGAAAGGTTCTTATCAAAGTACAGTAATTTATATACACTTGCCCCTGTAAATTTTGAAATATGTGTCTATGCATGCACACATACTTTCAGAATGTGAACTTTCTGGATGCCTTCTCTTTTTCACTCTCTGAGTCTTAGACCCTGCTGCTTCTCCTGTTTCAATAAGGAAAATCTATGGATAACAGAGTCTGGAGATCCTGGAAAAATCTCAGCTACATTCCCTCTCCACCTGCAGCTCCCCTATGACTGGCCAAGTTCAGTGGCCTTTCTGGCTTTGCCTATTCTGTCTGACTGTTCCAAGCCTGTTCCCAAGCCCAGACTCATCACCTACCTGTGCTACACACACAGTCACCTTAGCAGGACATACCAACCCTCACATGCTCTGGGCAGAGAAGGCCATCTTGAAGCTGTCTCTGCCACCCACATACACTTTTGCCATCCAAAGAACAGTGTAAACACATGAAGCACAAAGGAAAACCTGACTCCCATGAAGAAAAAGATAGGAAACGATAGAAAGTGATAGCTGTGTCTCTACATGTGTCTCTATGTGTGGTTATCTGCACTTTAGCCTTCTTCAGCAACTGTGGGGAGGAATCCCTCTTGCAGTAGTATGAGGAGTTCAGGCAAGCAGTACTGACTCTCTCTGCGTGCCTACGCTGGCTTATAGGTATGCCCTAAATTTTCAATCTTACCTGCATATAAAAAAGAGTGCTGCTCCTTTCAAAATTCAGGCCTCAAAGCACTTGCACAAGCACTTATTTTCAGCCACCATGGAAAAAAGCCTCTGAAAACACAAGGGGTGTTCCCAGTCTGAATAAGAGCTGTAGTTCAATATATTTCTAATGGAGGAGCAATCTGTTTGCACAATGATACAACAAAATATGTTGAAGGTAGTCAGAGGACCAGCCATAGTTTCTGGTAGAGCAACTACTTCACCTTTCAGGGAGGTTAAATTCAGCTTCCTTTGTTTGCTTCAGGCTGCTCTTTTTAACCCCTTTATTTTCACTTTTCCTTGCCCACTGATTTTTTCCTCTGCTCCATGGGTTGGGTTTTTTTGGGATTTTTTTCTTCCTACACTTTTATTTTCACCTGTTAATTTATATAGCTCTTACACAGATTGCTGCATTTGCTTTTCAGAGATCAAGTGTAATTTCTAAAGCAATGGGAGACCCAGTAAACTATGTTCATTTAAAAAAAACAAACCAAAAAGCCCCTTCATTGCATATACTGACCAGGCTGAGAAATAATGTGCCATATGTCCCTACAATAGACAAAGCTAAAAGTTGAATTATATCGCCCTCTCAAAAAGGGCCCATTAGAAAAATGAAACCTGAAGCCTTGAATGCACAGAGGGGCAGTAGAAATTCTGAATGTGAATATGAAAAATATGAAGTGTTGTAAAAGCAAATCAGTAGGAGGCCTAGAAGGCAAAATGCAGTGGTAGGATTAATACTGAAATAGGTGCTGAAGTAACTGCAAGAAGACAAGAGCTTAAGGGACACAGATCTAAGTGGTAAATTAATATATACAAATTTGCCTACTTAAGGGAATGAGAAATCCCTTCCCAATACTGCATGAAAATAAGCCCTTTTGACTCACTGTTTTGTAAAGATCTTTTTTACCCTTAGAGAAATGGAAACAGAGAAGTTTAAACCTAAAACATTGCTCAGCCTAAGAGAATTGAGTTCTGGGTGAATGGATGGATGGATACAGATAATGCATTATTCAGAATATTATCAACTTGATTCTTTGCTAAGGAGGAAATAAATACTTTCTGCTGAGGTAGAATGCTGATGTATTTACTGAAACTGTTTCTGACTTAGAAATAAATCAAGGGAAACAATTTGGACATGGTAAATATGCTAATAACTGTCTGTACATATTTGATAATATTCTTTTATGCTTCCAGTGTTTTAATTTATTAACTAATGTGGTTATGATGACTGGAAAATGAGTATGTGAAGTAGTTAAACAAGAGATGTAGAAAACACGCTCAAGAAAGTGCCTCTTCAGATTACTTCCCTCAGGGATTCCAGATGCTATATTCCCTGCTTTTACCAGGCTGTGTAAGACTAAATAGCAGTTTTAACAACAAAAATATTCCCTGCATTTCTTGATTTCATTCCAAGAAGGCTTATAATTTTCAGTAATAGTAAAATTTTCAATATTCCTAAGAGATAAGTATAGTGCAAAAAACAAGCTTTGTCTTTGACCCAGGGCTCCTTCTGGGACAGAGCACATCAGGGCATCTCATCCTTCTTGCTGGAGCTCAAATTTAGCCCAGAGTGACTTTATGTGAACTGGTGCAGACAAAGGGCATACCTTGTTTATCTGAACTAGCCATGCACTGGCTAGCCTGACTGCCAAGGCAAGGCAATAAAGTTCAGCAGTCCTGCCCAGATCTCTCTGTGGGCACTTGGGCTGTTGTTCTTTGTTGGCATTGGCTGCATGACAGTCACATCCTTGGAGAAGTATGTGAGTTGGTTTCAGGTTAGATGGACTGCATTTAATATTTTTTACTAGTAGTCAAGATATAAATACTCACTAGAAAAAAAATTGCAAGTACTAAAAAATGTTTTCTGATACATTTTAATTCACTTCTGTTTACAGATGACAGTTATAACCTGTAATGTTAGTTTTTTGCTGATACACGTGGCAAGAATTATTCATATCATCTGTTGAAATATGCTAATAGTTTCAAATCACAAGTGCTTTTTAGAATTCATGTATTTGTGGCAATTCGTGAGCAGCAGAGTGGCAGACTAGCAAAATTCATTAAATAAATTACTCATTGTGGGTTATTTCACCTTCTGCTTCCAAATGTGGATAAAGAAATAAACAGGTTTTCATTAATAAACTGAAACAAAAGAGGGTATCCAAATGAACTATTTCTGCTTGCAAGCATATTTCTGTGGTAAAATATCAACACATTTAGTAGTAATCTGCAAGATAATTTTAATGTTGACAAATCTTTGGAAATCTGTATCCATGTACATAGCATAAAAATATCTTCAATAAATAGCAGTAAAGGCCTAGTTGCATTTTCACTTTATGTACAGATTTGTCCAGTGACAAGCAATAAGGTAGAAAGTCTGGCTGGGTTACAGGTGGCAAAGTTTGCTTACAGATCTAACTTCCATTTCTTTCCTTCCTTTTCTTTTTTATTCTATGTATTTAAAATCTTTTGCTGACAGGAATTTCAGTGGTAGCCTTACTTTAAGAATTGGAAGAATAATTAAGCAGCAAAGGGTATAAATGGCATTTTAGCAGATGTCTTGCTTTTATTGTGAGACAGGATTTCATAAAGCACTAATGATGTACTTTTCCGTTCCCAAAATCATGTCTTTGATCATGGCTGTCTACTACTTCTGATACATTTTCTCTGGCCTTAGCCTTCAAAATCTGTCTTACTCCACCAAGACATCATTAAGGTCGTCCTTTGCATGTGGTGTCCTCCCTGCAATATTTCTTCATCAATTTCCACCTTCTGTCTTTTCTGTCCATGTGTCTCTCATATGCTGAGATTTCTGGAATTTACTTTAATAATTTATTTATGTTGGAAGCCATCCACTTATTGAATTGCTCTTGAATGTGTATGTGTTTCATATTTCCATGAATAACTAAATAGAGTAATCATAGAATGGCTTGTGTTAGAAGGGACCTTAAAGGTCATAATCTAGTTCCAGCCCGTGTGCCATGGACTGAGGAAAATTCCACTAGACAAGGTTGCTCAAAGACCCATGCAGCAACACTGAAACCACAACAAACAAAATCAGAGGGAAGAAGCCCTCTAGCCATAGGGGTGAAGAGTGTTAATGAAAAGGTGGGTTGTACTATTGCTAACAAAGAAAACGGCCATGCTAATACAGGTCCTTAACCTCCTACAGAGTTTGTTGTGCTGACTGTCTTGTTTTCTTTCATGTATTTTGGTGGGCGTGCTATTACCTGGCAAATTTGCATCTACACCAGAAATCAATCAGAAAGAATCAACCAGAAACTACAACCAGAAAGAAGAGTTGAGAACATTCAGAAGTGGGCTGAGAAAGGACTTACAAAATGGAAACATATTGTTGATTTTCATGCTTTGAATAAACTATCAAGATAGACTGTGATGCTGCTTTGCTTGCACTTTTTGTTGTTTGCAGGTATAAGATGTAAAGTTGATTGTTCTGAATTCATAGAAAGCTGCCTGTATGACACAGGCTGCAGTGTCCTGGCAGTTATCACATTATAATTATGTCTTATATAAACATATAATTAAAATCTCTACTTGAAAATGATCTTAAAAAGAAATCATATAACACCCCCATAAAAGTAACTGAGGGGTAGGCATCTAAGAAATACAATTATAACCAGGAAACTTTACATAAACATGATCAAAACCAAATAAAATAGATATAACTATAAAAAACATATACAATGAATAATATCCCCAAAATCTGTCATGTTGGAGAATTTCTAAAATGAAAATCTTTTTAAAACTGATTTAAACTTGTCCAGTTCCAAGGACCTTCCAAAGCCATAAGAAAAGTGGCTAAATGAAATTAATGAAACTCCTATGTGAAATTCAACATTGAAATATAAACTAGAATATGAACTTTGACTTACTTAACTTCTAATTAATGTATTTCTCCATTTCTGTTCCTTTATGATGCTCCATTAAATAACTGCCTTTCAGCATTTCCTTTCAATTCACTTGGAGCTGAGGACTTAAAGCTGCACAAATTTTATATTAAGAAAATAGAATCCATTTTCAGTACTTCTCATCTTGCTTTAAAAAGAGCAGATTCCTTGGCCACGCTTAAAACCTTCCCCTATGTCTCCAAAGAGCCTTGCCATTATTATCTTTCAATATATAAAACAAACAAACAAACAAATAAATAAACACACAAAGATGTTTAGAATAGCCAAGAAAAAAGCATGGTTTCTGTATTGTGTGGACCACATCTCAGCTGTGAGGATTTGCCTTACATTTACTTGGCTGCAGTACTTGTTTTTCTCCTGTTCTTAAATATGTCATTGCCATGAGGGCTTAAACAACAAGGGAGTTGCAACCGCACAGCTTTATCTACATAAAGTGATATAAATCAGTAAGATCTTGAGTTTCATTCTCTTTTTGGAATGGAAATTACTATACTTTGTTCCTTCCTCTGGACCTTCTCAGCATAACACAACTGTTTGATCACAACAGGACTAGTTATGCACTGGCTTGTCTCCATGGCCACAGCAGAAGGGGAAGGAATAAGGAGCTTTCCCCTGTGGCACATGGGGCAGGCGGACTCATTGCATGGATGACTGGGGGAACACAAGCACCACACCTAATTGCTCCTCTGGGAAGTCGTGGTGGTGGACCTGAGTTCAGCCAGAGGCATGATGCGGCAGCTTTTGTAACAGTTTCCATGTCGCTGCGCATGCCAAGTAAGAGTGCATTCAATTCACGCCATAAAAACTCTTCCAAACACAAGTCATGCCCTTGAGGGCATGATCTAGCTCTATATAATTATTTCTGTATAGCTATATTATTAACATGCAACTTTCCTTGTCCTGACTGGCCACTCTAACTCAGCTTCAAATGGTGATTGTATTCTGAGTTTTCTGTGACTAAATAACCAGGAAATGTAAAATGTGCTTAGAGAAAGAGCCAAAAGAAAATAAAATTAAATCCTTTTCTAAGAGCCTCTGTGAAGTGACTGGGATACAGAGAAGTATCAGAAGATACTAAGAGGAAACACTTGCCTAGTGCAGTACAGTCTCATGTGGATAGCCCCAAGCTAGCTCTAGGCCAACAGTACATCTACACACAGAAATACTGTGAACCCAAAATCAGCCTTGTCAGAATGATGCTCAGGCTTATAAGCACAGCCAGTCTGTGGGGCTAGTTTGCTAAGACCCTGTGCTGTGGCTTGACTGCTTCTGCTACTGAGACCAGCCTGTCCAGAATGGGTCTGACTTCATGTCATGGTATAAACTCCCCCTGTAATTCACAATTAGGTTTGATGAGGACTCAGGTTCCCTGAACACTCTCCATTTATTTTGAGTACCACCAAGACCTCTTGATGCTGACAAGAAGGCCATTAATAATCAGGGCATCTCTGTGCTAGAGGCTTCAGAGGAGGAGAGTAATTAGCAAGGAAGCTGTAAACAGTTTAGCTCAAGCATCAGAGGAGTCTTGTCAAGCACTAAAGAACTCAGCACAGGCTCACTTAGAGGACCGCAGTCCATAGTGCAAAGACAAGCTAGGTTCACACACATGAGCTACTTGACCTCCCTTGCACTGCTCTGTACCCACCAGTGCTGCCTCTCCACCATGTGAACTGCACACACAAGTCACAACCTACTCTTAAAATCTCTGCTACAACTTCCCATTTGTTCCCTCTAAGCATCTGAGAAGGTAACAGAAAATCTTGAAGTGGACTAAGGAAATTAGGAATACATAACCCTGAAGTCACACTATACTGTTTCATCCCACACTTAGTGAAACATTCAGTGATCTTGGTATTTTTCTTGACATGTAAGATAATCAGTTTTCTGCACTGGCTCTTATTTATACAGTTGTGATAGGATAGGAAATATGAGTCGTTGAGGGCATCAGAAGGTAATGGCCTCTTTTTTATCTTATTTTTCCTTTTGATTGTCTTGCCTTTTTTTTCTTGTACAAACTGAGCCTGAAAAAAAAAATTAACTCTTCCATAACAGAGACACATGAAACCATCATCACTTTTAAAAATTTCTGCCTTGAGGAATCCTAATTTCTTTGTAGAGTTAAGTGCAGCTTCTCTTTGACTTTTATGTACAGACTATGTATGCATTACTTTAGGATTAAATCCACAAAAGAGCCTAAATTGCAGCTGACTCTTCATTCTGCATATGATATTAAGCTCTTCTTTTACCTTATGCAATACCTTGATGATCAGCAAACACATTGAGGTCTGGGTCTTCATGAGTGCTGGTTGCAGTGTTAGCCTACGGGCTATAGCTCACTTTCAAGCTGCACTATGAAATGGGATCTCTGAGTACCTCCTGCTGCATTATTCCACTCCTCATGGCACAGTGAAATTGGGCCAGGAATAGTCTCTGAGCTCCACTCCTCACAGCTGGAGAAGTCATATGGGAAAATGAAGGCCAGTTCCTACCTAGTCTAAGAGACACTGGCCCTTCAATAGTGTTTGTCACCCACGGGGTCCTGGCACTTAGGGTGGAGCTGAACCGGCACCAGCAGGGAAAGAGTACAGAGATGAATGAGAGAAAGAGCCTAGAGTTACTTCCCTGGTGGCTGCCTTCTTCTCGAGATGCTGAAACTCAAAATCAGTCTCATCCCTCCCAGACTATTGCCACAGAAAGGCTATGCATGAGGACAATCTACAGAAGTGAGCTTGTGCCTGCCTTCAGAGTGTGATAGTAATGGTCAATGGCAGCTAATCTAAGCCTGACATACAGCTGCAATTCTTATAAAATTCATCTAGTTTTCTGCAGAATTGTATAGATTTTCCGTATAATAATTAAAATAATAATTATATTACAGAAACACTTTACAAGATAATCTCCTCTTCAATTTCCTTTGGTATATTCTGGGGAATTACCATGCGTAACATAGAAAGTAGGTAATTGAATTTCATTTCTATTACCATTTTGACAGCCTGAACTCTTTCCCAGGGTGACAGATTTAATTTCTCACACATGGCTTATATTGTTTTAAAATGGTGTAATAAGTGGCATGATACTGTTTCTTGCTGTGGCATCTAAGCCATTATTTAGCAATATATCTGAAGTATTTCTTCTGAATTGATAGGCATTAAAATTTTTAAAGCAGAACCTCAGCAGGGACAGATTATACAGCATCACTGGAATCACTGTGCCATGCTGACTCACACAAGCTCAGGATTTAACCTGCTATTGCTGTCACCTTTTTTTTTCCTCTCACCAAATTTTAACATATTTTTCTTATCGATGGTCTGGAATAAGGCATATAAAAAACCCTGTGAATTAATTATAAACCCAGCCCTGCATCCCAGTGAGCCATGCAAGGGGTGATGAGTCACTGTCAATTTGTGCTGAAGACAATGGCAGCAGAAGGTGTTCTGCCTGTCTCCTGCAGCGCTTAGGAACTCGTACAATTTAGGTTACAGGAACAAGCTTTGTTTGCATAGCTGCCAAGGACATTTACAGCTAATTTCAGAGACACCAATGCTGGAATAAGTCAGAGCATGGAAAAAGGGGATAACTCTCATTAATTCCTTTCCAACACAAATTTGAAGGCTAATAAGCATTGCATAATACTGCTGCTTTCGGTTCAAAATCTAGTTTAATTCATCTTTGAAAAAACAAGCCTATATTAGAATCCTCAACTGTGGATATAAATGCTTGTCTTCTCTACAAGTTAATAGCTTTCCTGCATGCCAAGGTAGAGGAAGTTTAAGAAGGTCATAGTTTCCTACTAGCTATATTAAGAGATGGTGACTTGAAGGTGCCACACATCCCAAAATGGGTTGCAAAAGTTCATAGGAATCCCTTGATAATGGAATTGCTTTTTGTACTTCCATGACACTGAATTTTTTAGCTCTCTTTTCCAGAGAGGAAGTCTCTGTCCTATTTGTTATAAAATGAATGTGAAAATACAGGTTAACACAGAGCAGAATGTGTGATAGCTAATCCTGAAAGGAAGAAGCCACCATAGCAGAAGACAGGCAGTCTGAAATAATTATATAGACTTAATAACTAAGAAGAGTCAGTCCTTTACACTTGCTTTGCATATTTGGTAACCATTCTATGAAAATATTTTTGCCTCAGCTGCTGAAAAGAATTTTGCGATAAAGCAATATGTACTTGAAGCATCTATAATTTTTATCTCTTCACTTATTTCAGGTACAGCATATGCAGCACTGAGAACTCTATTTCTCTACCATCACTTCCTCTTGCAGCCTTCAGCACACACCTCACAGAGACCCTATAACAGTGCTCAGTAAAAACAGAAGTGAGGGCCAGCCTGTGATGTTTCGCTGAAGCTGTTGTAATCTTTTCTCAACCTGGCAAAGCAGAAGACAGTAGGTAAAGTGATTATAGATGGGGAAGCAGCTATTATATACCAAATGAGAGAATAACACTGTGAGCTACTCTATACAATAATAATAGCATCTATTTTCTCTGGTTATCCATGTTGTTGAGAATATGTTTTATGTGAGAAAATTCCTGTTTCTTCCTCAGTAGAAAGTAAAAAAATTATTTATAATTCACCAGAATTAGTGCAGCAATTTGGAAAATTTTGTATAGTTGGTGTGGACAAGGTCGGAAACATTTTGGGGAATGTTTGCAGAAATAATGGAAGCAATTACTAAAGGAAATACAATGTAGAAATATTCTAGAATTTTATTGCAACACTGTCCCTCTGGCATTTTAAAGACTCCTAAAGGTATTGACACGCTGTGTCAATCTACTGCAAGAGAATAAAAATGTGTGTCTATTACTAGTTAGCTTCCTTTGGGGGTTCAAATCAATCTCCAGCAGCATCAGTAGGTTAATCAATGCTGTTTCCCTAAAACTAAACTAGTCCTTGCCAGCAACAGATCTCTTCTGCCCTTACAGGTGGTCTGCCTTTACTGCAGCAAATTGGACAGGGAGCTAATAAGGTTTTTGAGCTCAGAGCAGCATCTTTATTTTGGCCTTAGATTGTGCAAATGTCAGGCAAAACCAGCCATTTCCAAACCAAAAGAACTGCAACAGAATGTCTTGGCCCCCTTAGCTTGTCTCAGACAGAAGTGCTGCCTAGCTGGCCTCAGTCTACCACTGCTGAGGTCAAGAGGATCTGTGAAGGGCTTTTCTTGCAAGTGACAAAGCATGTCTTATTTATAATTAGTGCCTAGTACCGTTATGGAGGAGTTGGCTAAAAATATTTCGAAAGAGGAAAAAAGGTGATGAAATGCATAAATGATAAAAGAGAAATGGAGTATCTTTGTCCTTTTATATTTTCTGGTTTGTAAGACTGTATTTAGCCTAAACTATAATGAACTTCCTCTCTGAACCATTATTAAGAAGTCCAGCATATAAAAAAGTGTGTTATTCATAAGCCAAATTTCATAAAGCAAGTGTAAAGTAGACAGATTTACCTTGAATAGTCTGTAGTCATGGACCTGAGTACTTACCAAAAATTCATGGCTTCCCTTCCTCAGAGCATTCAAACTCCAGTAACACATCTACAGGAAAGGAGATGGAAAACTTCAAACACTTAGTGAATCAAAATGAAGTAGGCAATGTGAAGTAACCAGCAGTTAAGTGGATTAATCTGGCATAAAAGTTGGCAAGGTTTTTTTCTGCTTAACTTTACTAGCTGAAATTTGAACTGAACAAGGAGCCTCCTGTGGCCTGTTTAACCTCCTGCAATCGTTTTATCTGAGACTAAAATGTTCAGTTTCTTCTAAAGGAAAATCAGTAGCCCAGAAGACATGCTTATATAATTTGTTAATTGTGGAGTAAACTATACTTCTTTGCTATTTAATTGATCCTCTACTACTACTACTACTACTGCTACTACTGCTACTACTACTACTACTACTACTACTACTACTATTATTATTATTATTATTATTATTATTATTATTATTATTATTATTATTATTTTATAAAGGCAAAATAAACTAAAAAAAAAAAGGTAATTTGAACTTAGAAATCAAAACCTAGGAAATCTCAGAATAAAACATGGGGTATTTTTTAATTTTGTGTGTCTGTGTGTTTAGTGATTTTGTTTTATTCCCAAAAGAAGAATGTGATAAAATCAAAGCAAAATCACAGAGCGTTACAACATCTGTGAATCCATGTTTGAATGTAAGCTTTTTCCCCATATTAGAAACCACAGTAGTTGTAAGAGTAAGTAATGCAGTTACCACCACAGCTGAGTTGTCACCACAGTTAAGAGCAAGTCTGTCTGACCAGTATGACTGAGGAAGTTCACGTACTCCTTCCAAAACCTGCACACGCTACACTTAGAATCCTTGCTGCTAAGTGCCTGTCCACTTGCTCTGATTAACTGGCTGGAGCATAGATTGCTCCTCCCTTCATCCCTTGCAGATGTCACTATGCATCGAGGAAAAAAGTATTATATTCTTCTGCACAGCAACTGCCATTTGCTGAACAGAACTTTTCTTCCTTCCAAGGTCATAGGACAATAGAGCCACAAAGCATAATCTGGTTTTCTTTGTAGAAGCAATGCAAGATACAGAGGAAAGAATTTACAATAATTTTACACTCAGACCTTCTTCATTTCTTTTTTTTTTTTTTCTTAAATCTGATGTGAAGCTCCTAGGAAATCATGTGCTTATGTTAATGTAACATTAAGGTTGATAAATCAAGTTCTCAAATGTCAAGAAATGCAGAAGTCAGGTTGTAGGCTCAACCTTTACTCTGGCTCTGCCTCTTTCTTAAAATATAGACAGTCTTTATGCTGTTATAAATTATTACTCAGACTATAACAAACTGGAATTCCCTACAAAGGTTTATAAATAGCAAACACAACCGAAAATGCTGTGTAGGTGTGCTATATAAGGAAAGGAGTAATTTACTCACAAATGCTTGAGTATGTTCTTCCTTGTGTTTCAGTTTGGCTTGAGATTATCTCTCTGTCTCTCTCCGTTATTATTCATGTAAGGAAATTTTGGATATCATTGTTATTGTGGAGTTCCTGCCCTTCACAGTGATACTGATATTCATGTGCAAATGAAAGTATTCATATGTGAATACAAGTATTCATTTTTTTTTTGCCAAGACTGCTGGCTACTGAAGATAAGCCTTTCTGGCCCAAAAGGAAAGAATGAGAACACCTTGGAAGAAAAAATGTCTTTAAAGCCTTCCACTTCCTGGACAGCCCTTACTGAACAGTTGTCAGCAGTAACTAGACAGGACTCTTCCCAAAGTTGGATTTGTCCAGGAACCCACTTACAGACACAGTAAACACCGACTGTGCTGGCACCTATCCTCAAGCATAGGCAGGGAAGACAAACAAGACTGATCAGTATTTGCCTTATGACCTATTCTTTACTCACCAGTCACCCCACATGCATCTTTCTTACTCCTTCTCTGAATTAAGCCCTTTTAGATCAGCAGAGGAAGTGTATGTTAAGGAAACTTCCTTGTCCGACCATCCAGGAGCCAGCGACAGTCACACTTACACCACCTGAGCTGGGACCGAAGCCCGTTTGCAGCTGTACCACCCTGGAGAGATGGCTTAGATGCTTGTAGCAATCAGTTCTGTTTAAAAATGAAGTTCTTAAGAGATAAAGAGTATTTGAAAAGGCTGTTCTTTTACTTCCCAGCATGTGAAGGAATATAGTCTAAATTATATCCTGGATATACCACATCTAAATATGAATGCACTATGTTAGAAATAAGTAAACTGGTGAAGGTTTTTACCTGGGATAACATCCACTGAGATTCATCAGGCTCCCAACAGCAATTTTCATCACACAAGCACAGTATTATTATGTCCATGATTGAGAACTCTTGAAATTTTGGTAGTTTTCATTCAGATTCTTATCTTTGGACACAAAGAGAAATTTTACAATTGTACCACTGCACAGTTGTCCCAGTTTTAAATAAATTATTTCAACTTTAGTCAAAGACATAATGCATACTGCTTTATAACAAGTACCTGCTTCACACAGATTTTTGAGTGGTCTCTGATTTCTCTTTGTGAAATATTTTTTTTTACATACTGTGTATAAGGATGTGTATTCTTATTGCGGGTATATTCAAGATAAAAGCTTGCTGTAAGTGACAGTTTTGCATTTTGCATCTGTACAGGAATCTAGGAGAGGGAAAGGCATCTCCAGGTGTTGTGAGGAGGTCACAGACCCTGTTCCGGAATGGCTGCAAGGTATCCCCCTAGACCAGCCAGGGTGAGACCCAGTGAAATACTGATAGACTCTACTCTGCCACCATCAGAAACTGGTGAAAGGAATGAAAGCCTATGCATTGTGAGATGAAAGGATGCTTTACCACTCAACTGAAGTACCACAAATTACTTCCTGCTCCTACTGTGGGCAGTAAGGCCAAGCTCTCCTCCAAGGCCCAGTGTTTTGGGTACTTTTTAACAAAGTCTTCCTTTTAGGCATTACCCATGGCATGATGTAGCCTAATATGGACAACTCCCTGGAAAACCAATTTTTTATTTATAGAAGTCTGTTGGCATATCATAATATTAAGTTCCCTTCCTTCAAATGCTATTCTTTGCATCTTAAATTATTTTGGACACTTTCACATTAACTAGAATTAACATTGACATTGTGATATATTGCAAATGACATCTGTTGGATTAACTTTTTCCCCCAAGAACTGTATTTCCTACCAGCTATAACCTCAGAATTTTGGGGAATTATTATATAATGTTGTTTCCAATAAAAATATATGTGTTCAGTTTTCCTATATGCAGAGGCATTAAATAACAGTTACACAGCTCGATCGGTCCCCTTCCTGCTAAATTTGGTGGCAAAACTCCCGCTGACTTCATGGGACCAGGATTTGGATCATTGGTGATTAACATGATTAACATAGAAATTATGGGTTAACCTTTAAAAATAGGAAAAGTTTGGACACATAAGTCTCCTAAGACCTAGAAATTTATGTCCCTACTACTTATACTTCACCCTTTATGCTTTATACTTTGTCTCACTTTCACATGCTTTCATTAATTGCACAGAACTATTTGTGAACACAGTAAAAAAAATATGAATAATTAATGCTTATTTTTAGGGGCAATTTAATCAACAGGAAATAGAAATTTACCTACCTTTCTTCCTCCAGAGAAGCAAACAAATCTTTAGAAGGTTTGCTGCCAAAGCGAAATCCAGAGAGGAGCTTTTGCATGTTTAACCACACGTGTACACAACTTTATAGCTCCCTTATTGCATCCCTAATTCAGAGGTGTCTAAATTCCCTGGTCTCTTAAGCAACATCCTAAGTTTTTGCACCAGAAAAAAAAAAAAAAATGTTTCCAGCTGTATGATATTTGGTGTGCCTTTTTTTCTCAGTATTATTGCTGGTTCCGGCCATGCCCCAAACTTTCCCTGGTCAGGCCTGCTATTCCTCACTCTAAGGAATGAGCAATGTGAGAATTTGCTTTACACAGAGGAACCCTGCACTAAGGAAATACTTAAGTCCTGACCCATGCTGAATGGGTAAGGAAATTCTCAGTGCAATTACTCTAAATCCTTTTAAAGAAAGAGGCTTCCCTCAGGAGAGTGCCTCCAGGCTAATCCTTCCAGGTGTCCAGAGCAGTTTGTGTTTTGTTACCAGACACAGGCAGAACATTTCAGGGGATTCTAACCTTTAAGACTGCATGAACTACCTCCTTTCTGCAGAAATACCAAGAGACAACATACATCCAGAGCACCAGATGCTCCCTATTTTTCCAGGCTTCAAGGAAAGGGATGGTCATTTGTTGCAGGCCCAAAGGAACAACAAATATCAATATTTCTTGCCTAACTCAGCTGCCCTATTTAGTGTATCGATCTGCCCTCATATGCCCATTCCTATTGCTGTGGAACAAGGGAGGAAAAATAAGAATGTTCACAGAGATTTTTTATGTCAGATCACCCCAACACCACTCACAACAAGAATTCCTCTTTTTTCTTTGCAGGAGTGCAAAATGCAAGCTTCATTTTAGCTTATTCAGTCAAGCTTACAGTCTGTTCAATGTTCATGAAAAAAATAAGTGAAGGCAGAAAAAATCTGTAAATGTTCCTGGAAAGGGCACATGGGGCACAAGTTGCCTGCAGTCCCACATGTCCAGTACCTCCATTTGCACTGCTGGATGATTCCTCTCCTTCATAACAGCTGTAGCCCACCCTGGTTTGGAACACAGATCCAAAAGAAGTGCAATCTCTTATCTCACCATTTAGAGAAATAATGTCAGGAAAAGGATAAAAGGATAAAAACCAACAAACAAATGAACAAAGAAACAACCCCTCAAAAGCAACCAAACAAAAAAACTCCAACAGATATTTTTTTATCTTAGATTGTTAGTTAATAAGATTACATTTCTGTTTTAGAATCTGAATTCTTTATTATAACTGAGAAAACTGTAATACATATTTTTAAATGTGAAAAATCCCTACTCTATAGAAACCAATATAGAATAATATTAATAATTTTTCTGTAGTAGTAGAAGAAATATCTGAGGCAATAAAATGCTCTGGAAGGATGCTTTCCTTACCAAAATTCATAAAATCATGAAGGCTTAGTGGATTCTGGTTCTTCTTTTCAACAGATATTTAGAGAAAATGAGAAAAAGGATTACATTCAGCTATGTCTTTTCCTCAAAACTCTGGGAATCTTTGGCAGTACACCAGATAAGAATTCATGTCCTTAAAAAAATGCAATGGCTTTGCAACTAAATGATGTTACCCATCTGGTCAAAAAAACTCACCACAGAAATTGTACTCAGTCATTAAAAGAAAAATTTGAGACAAAAATTAACAACATTTTTGTACTGGTTTTGTTCCAAAATTTTTAACAGTCAACAAGTCAAGGAACAGAGCAAAGAACAATATCAAACAATAACAAAACCCTGTGCATTGTAATTAAAATAGAATCATAGAGTGGTCTGGGTTGGAAGAGAGATGTGAGGCTGACAGGTGGGTAATCCACAAAGTCATCCTTTCTCCCCTTTCTAAAGATGAGTATTATATTTCCTCTTTTCCAGTCACCTGGGATTTCATCTAAATGCCCTTTTTCAAGTATCATGGCAAGAGGCTTGGCAACAACATCAGCCCTCAGGACTCTGGGATGCCTCTCCTCAGATCCCATTGATTTATGTACATACATGAGAGTCCTCAGGTGGTCATGAACTTGATCTCCCCTTTCAGTGGGAGGGACTTTGCTCTCCCAGTCCCCATCCTGCTGTCCAAACATTTGAGAGGTGTGAGAAGAGAGACTGCCGTTGAAGACTGAAGCAAAAATTTCAGCAATGCCAGCCTTCCCCTCTTCCATTGTTACCAGTTTTCCAGCATTGTTTATGGGGGGGAGGATGTACACCTTCTTTACTCTTCCTTTCCTGGTAAAACTACCTGTAGGAGCCCTTCCTGTTATTGTTTGTGTCCCTTGCGAGTTGCAGCTCAGCCTTGGCTTTGGCCTCACCTCATCTGTATACCACTGCCCTTCATCCCTATACTCTTCCTAGGTCAACTCTCCTAGCTTCATCTGCCTCTGCATTTGTAGGGACCAGCAGGTCCCTTCATATATCATAACAATTCAGGTCCCTTCATATATCATAACAATTCAAGACACAAAAAAATGAAGGCCTTCTACAGGGAAAAAAAAAAAAAAAGAAAAAAAAGTAGAATGAATGAGAGAACAAACCGCAATTTTTAATTTTATAGCAAAAAAAAAACCTCCAACCTATCTCCTTTTTATTTATTCTTCCATAATATCCTAATATTAGTAGAATATATTAGGACACTTAGAACAGAAATTGGTTGTACTATCAAGGATAATTCAGGTTTTGCAAAAGACCACTTACTCATAATACCTAAGCAACAATAACAGCTTGTAGACATTACTTTGAATTTACCTTTGTGGTCTTCTTAATTTAAATGGCAAGAGAAAAACCTAGTGACTTTTCAAAATGCCAGCTACTGCTACAGGTTTAGAGACTTGTCATAAAGTACAAACATGATAACAGTTGTGAGAAGAGGCAGAATTAACTGTGGTGATGCAGCTAGCTCTTTAAAATACATTGTGCTCTGTCAATTCAAGATGCAGAAATTCAGTTGGAAAGAAGAGGTGAAGAACCAGCATTTTCCACTTTTCTCAGTTGAAGCATCTTGAAAGTCAGTGGAGCTAAGCAGCTTAAATTGTTGAATATTTAGTGTTACTTTTTCTTTCTTTTTTTTTTCTTTAACCATGAAAGCAGTACTTCTAGGTTAACTAAGTGTAAAATCAGGATTTAATGTGAAACAGAGCTCCAAAAGAACCTTTCATTTGGTCTCAACATGCGGTACCCATTCAATCCACAATTTAACAGTATTTGTTAGACTTCAGTCAGTTTCTATGGGTAACAACCAGTTCTTCATTAATTTACTTTATCTTCTACATTCACCATAAAAAAAAAATTAGAATTCAAAATCTCCACACTTGCAGGAGGATGTGGTAATTGGTATCTCCCACCATGGGGGTTCAGTTTCTTCTATAAAATTTTTGTCATTGGTATACCCATTAAACTATTTTAAAAAATGAGTAATACAGCACTGAACTGATCCTAGATTTTCTACTTTCAGGAAACTTCTACAAAATTTACTTAGAAATTGCAGTAAGATATTTACCTGGAGAGCCACAGATTTTGGGAACTGGAAACAGTCAGTTTGGAAGCTGGTCCACACAGGATCCTATAGAGAACAATTTCACTTTTTTTGTACTTATAATTTTTCCCTCTGTATTCATTCAGATGAAACAACCAGAATGAAGTTTGACCAGGCAGGGAAGTCCCAAAGTCAGCATCAATCAGCTAAGTTCTATTGAAGTCAATGAGCTGAGGTATCCTGGCTGAGGTACAGGCCCCTAATCTCTAAAAAATAATTTATCTACACATTTGGTACAATAAAACCCAACAGAGGTGTGAAATTTCCATTTCCAAGTTGGATAGGTCTGTGGAGGTTGGTGATGAATGGGGAGAGGAGGGGAGGGGAGGGGAGGGGAGTTTGGTTATCAAATGAAAGGCAGCATGTGATGCCCTGGGAAGTGTTCATCTGGAGTGCAGTGCCACTTTTCTCCTCTGCTAGAGTGAGGCCTCTGTATGTATAAACAAAAAAGCTGGCACAGGGACAGGTATCCTAAGCCTTCCACCAAATACAAACTTTCATGTAGTTATTTATTTATGCAGTTCCTGCAGTGCATTTAAAGGTCAGTATGGATTTCCCTGACTAGATAGCGCCTGGAAAGTTCTGTTAACCACAACTGCTTAACCTGAATGTCATGGAGCTATTGAAAAACTTTAACTTGCATAAAAGTACCTCTCAAGCCACTTTCCTGTATCCTCTGTTTAGAGCTGTGTCTTGGGAGTTCTTGTATTCCACATTCCTAATATAAGTTTTATAAGCAGAAAGAACAGTTGATGAAAGTGCTCTTGTAATCCTGACTCTAAAAAATGATACCATCAATTACAGGCCCTCTCTTGTCTGTCATTAGTGCAGTTTCTTCAGGTTTGGGGGTTTTATTTTGTTTTAGGCTATTTTGTTTTGGTTTGGCTTTGGGGTTTTTTGGGTGTGTTGAGGGGTTTTTTGCCTATTGCTAGTTTTGCTCACAGAGGTAACTAAGGCACAAAAAAGCCTTGACAAAAAAGCCACAATAATTCTCCATTAGTCTGTGTTCTCATTTACATCAGGCTTTACTTGAAAGCATGTGAGTTTCACATTGTGTCAGCATAAAGGACTACGCAGGTGCAGGGCAGTACAAAATCTGCCCTAAAACTGATAATGTTCAACTCATCAGCAGTTTTTAAATTTTTAAATTTAAAATTTTAAAATTAATTTTCCACTCTTGAATAGCTTGTGACATCAGGACAGTCTCAGTGATCTGACTAGTGTGGCATAAACAATTGGATCAGTGGAGGTCCAAAGACTGAAAGCATCCTGGAAAGGAAAGGGAAGGAATAATAAATAAGTGGTATAATTCACTAAGTGTTTTGAAATCCCAAGGGAGGGGCCCACTTAGAGTGAAAAAATGAAGGTGGCTGCATTTGTGTGCCTGAGAGATGCAGAGAAGGTGGTGAGCTGAGAAAGGCTTTTTGTTGGGAGGAGCTGGTCAGTGATGGCTGAGTCAGGGCCTTCCATGGGGGTAGCGCTGGGCTCACGGGTGTTTAGTGTGCATCCCCCCATCAACATTCTTCTCTTCATCAGACATCAGAGATCAGAGGGATCACGGGCAGTGGCTGACAGCCAGACAGACAGCAGTCTGGCTGCTGGGGGTTGCTTACTCTAGGCAAACCAAGACCTGTCTGGGACCACACAGGCAGGTGGCATCACAATCCTTCATCAGTTTGACCTGTTTTGCTCAGATAATTTACCACCCTACTCCTCAGTCCAAGTACAGACTACTGAAAAAGTCCTTCCTCTTTATGTTCCAATTGAGAAGGTCTCTATTTTCTCAACTCTTTTATAATGATGATTTCATCCTTTTGCTAATAGCTCTATTCTCAGAGCCCATCTAAAAATTCTCTAAAGAAAATCCCATTCTCTTTCTTGAATGCTTTCCCTTTGACCTATTTTGCTGTTCTCTGCTTTTATGACTATTGCCTTCTTTCTCTTTATTTAGACTGCATGCCAGATCACTATTTAAGCTCATTTTCTTTTACTTTGATATCTTTTGCTCATTCCCATAGTAAATGTCATTTGCCAGAATTGGGATTTTGGAGTCCAGAGTCTCTTATAATTTTTCTTCAATGTTCAATGCTGTGATAGTTTTTTCTTTCTTTTTTCCAACTTTCTTTGCTTTTCATGTAATTAGACTGTTCCTTTCTTCTTATGCTTTCATTGCCCTAAAAATCCCTGATCATGTCTCTCCTTTGCTCTACATAACTTTTTGTATTTGTACCGAACTAAATCAGGGGATAAGTTCAAAGCTGCCCTCCTCCACTTCAAATCCTGCTTGACATGGTATACTTTTGACCCCTTTTCACCCAGTAATGCAGTCTTACTCTATGCTTCTTATTGAACATAACAATTCTTGTTTTTACAAACTTTGCTTTACTCTCTTTCACCTCCATTTTCTCATTTATGCAAAAAATGTTGTCTTCATATATGAGTTAACAAAGTTACAAGTTCTAATACTATCTCTGAACATCTTTATTCTTGTATCACCTCTTAAAATATTTTAATCAAGTAGTTATGAGGTGAAAAACCTTTTCTATATAAGTATAAATAGAATTCAACTAACAGCATCTTGTAAATTAACTGCTAACATGTGCATTAGGCAGAATAAGTTTGATATAAGACAAAATAGCATTTTGAGATATCCTTTCATTTTATTATGAAAAGGGTACTTCAATCATTCAGGTTCCCAGGTTTATGAATTGATAATTGACACTGAGGAAAAACAGATTTATTCTACTTTGGGCTTTTTTAAGCAAAACTCCGAAGATTCCCCTGGGATTGTTGGACTTGAGACTGAATGAAAAGATAAAATTTATTTTACTTGTTCCTAAGCCCCCACAGAAGACACAGACTCTTCGTATTTGCCACTGTTTTGCTCGATTTAGTACATATTCTCAAAGACACCTTTGCCTTGAGCCTGGCAGAAGGGGTGGTCATTTCCCAGGTCCAGCCAGTGACACTGTGACCTGAAACTAAGATCCCAAGTCTGTAAATGATTCCTCCTAATGCAAAGGCTATTCTCACTCCAGCCCAAGCAGCAGTAAAACACTTTAAGCATAGCAAACAGCTTCAAAGAGGCAGCCTCACTATGGAGTATCCTGCATCAGCCTAGCTTTTTGGAAAGTCCAGGTAAATACATCATTCCAGATACCTATAATAAATTATATGGGATCTTCTGAACATCAGACTAAACAGCCACTCCCTGGGGTTTTTACTAAAGCAGAAGTGCCTGAACTTAACCTGGCCCCATTCATCCTGCACTGTTTGTTTTCCCTCATACTGGCTTAAATCCCACGGGCAAGCCAGGACCAGAGAGGCACGGCAGGGCACTGGGCTGTGGAACACCAGTCAGGGCGGGCTTGCACACCAAATCTCAGGGCCAGGGCCTCTAGGTATCTGTGGAGCTGCACAGGGGCTAAAAGAGTCTGATGGTGCTTAAGGGTTGTTCTTAGGAGTCCAAGTTGGAGTGTAGGTACAGGCATCCAGTATGTGGAATACTTCACAAATGGCCTGGATGCCAAAGGCTACTTGACAGAGCATGACTTCAGTATCTTCAACTTGGCCTGATATACACAAGACTCTCAAAATAAAAACATTTCTGGCATGGTCATCAGCATTTTTAAATAGGGTTTGGAACAATTAACATTTTGTTGTGTTCCCAGAAGACAAGCCAGTTGCTCTCTGTTTAATGAGCGCCAATTCCAATACTGTGACTGTTTTTTTCTGAGCAGTTGTGAACACCCACCTAAAATCTGAGGATGTTTTTGTTTTCAGAAAGCAATGTTTCTGAGGGAAATGAAATTTGTTCTTTTCCTCTGGTCTAACTTGCTCAAAAGAAAATAAGTGTTGAAAGTGTTTTAGTGCCATAAGTAAAGCTCTGGAAAATTAACACTGGTTCTGAACTTTTCCACACAATAAAAGTCTAGATTCTCAACCCATGTTATCCTTTTCAGGATAACAGTGCATGCTGAAGATTTTTGTTGCTGGAGATTCTCGGAGGTAAATTCCACTGAGAATAAGGCACATGCTGGAGAAGAGGACAGACAGAATAATTCTACTGCATTTACCAAGTTATTGAGTGTTTTCTCAGTGTTTTGAAAAGTCAAGTAGTTATATGGTTGGATTTTGCTAGTCATTGACTTTGGGATTAACTGATTTCTCATATACAGTATTTCTCAGGTTCTTATGACTTATATATAATCTGTATTGATTTCCTGTATATTTAATCAAAATTTCTTGTATCAGGTATTTTTGCTGTCTGATAGTTTCAGTACGAAGTAGACTCATTGCAAACCTCTGTCTACTTAGAATACAGCCCTCCCTTCCACTGGTAATAGTAATGTTATAAAATAGCAGTGATCAGTCTCTGTCACTGTAAAGCACTTAACCCATTTTTGCCAATCCAGCTTTGGTTTCCATGGAAACAGGAGATAGTAACACAGAAGACAGATTTTTATTTTTTTGGTGCCTTGCTTTGTTGAATGTCAGCTGTCTTCAAACTTCATTCACAAAGCTCTCCTTATATATTTTTCCCCTTAAACCTATAGATTTTAGGGTTCAGGAAGATTCAACCATCTGGCTTTTATTTTGTTGCAACTGATTTTAAAGAAAATTTGTGGCCAGCGAAACTTAACAAGATGATAGACTTGGGCATTGGAGTTAATTCACAAAATTGTCTGGTCACTTTCTTAGAGATAAAATGAAGCCTTAGTGGAGCCTGCTGCTGCTGTAATTTATCAGGAGAGATAAAAGCTTTTACCTAGATTACCACTTTTACCATATTAAGATACAAATGTAGAGATGATTTGAAGGACACACAATCAAATTAGATTTGGGTTACTATGTCTTGGAAGGAGGGCTTTGGCCTTTCTGAGAAAATGGAGATACATCTTTAAAGCCATTTGAAATATATGAATATCTCACCCTACTGCACTGAGGACTCTTGAAAGGATATCTTCTCACTTAGATTGTCTTGACTTTAGGTGAGGTTGAGAAGGCATGTGTTAAAATTTTAGAAATTAAATAGATCAGACCAAATCAGCTGTCTGTCTGTGTAGGCAAACACTTTTAAAGGTCACAAAGGGTGAACTAGATACAAGGCATTATTTAGCACAAAGTAATGCTAAGGACATGTATTATATTCCAAGAATAAAGAAACAGAGCTTCTTTTCCATGCAAAGCTTACTCATGAATAAAAATGTAATTTCTTCATCAATTTTTTTCTTACCAGTAATTTTGTGACAAAAGCTATGGGTGACAAATGAGATACCCAAAATAACCAATTGACAACATTTTCTATTCAAAGGATGACTGATCATATAAATCACTTACAGAATAGACTGCCATGCTACACAAACAATGAGACAGGTCTCTCTAAAACCGAGGAGACTGATTGCTTCTTGTGGTTTTATCCTCTACTAATTTCGAAATATATAAGAGATAGAACAGAACATGAAGAGAGATGAATAGGGAAGGTGAAAAAAATCCACTTATAACACAATCTTTCCCTCTCCATATTTTTAAAAAGGATTGTGGCCTGTGGAAGCCAAGAAGGCTTGTAGGTTTTTTCATTACCTCTCTTATTATCTGTGTTGTGTACTATATGGAATACTCACAGTGAACTTGTGTTTCTCTGTGACAGGTATAGCTGTTCTTGCCTTGAAAAGCTGATGACTTTCATTTCAGTGAACATCACCCCAGAGCTCAGGTGCTCTGTTTTGTCTAATATTGTTGTAAAGTTGTTTATTTCCATCCCTGACAGGGGAAAATAAAGCAACATAGTCAATATAAATATGCATTTTTTTACATCCCTAAACAATAACTTATTTTCATATCTGTGTATGTTCCTCCATAAACAGAACATTGTGACACTTTATCCTTGTTTCACCACTCCTAGAGAAAAAATCATATTAAAAGTCTGCTCAGGCTCCCAGTGCTCACTGGAGGCAGCTGCTCTAGGCACAGCAGCACTGCAGCAATGCACAAAATAGCACAGCCTCTCTACAAGTGGCTGTTTTGAAATAGAACTCAAATTTTTCCTTGGTTATCCTAGAGGAAACTTACAGAACGCACAGCTCTAGACTTGCCTTCCCATTCCTTCCACCACAGTGCCTTCTGTACTTGTCAGAGTCCCTCCAGCCACCCACTGATTTCTGCATCTAGTGAGGATCATGGTACTGCCCATGTGGCAGCAGTGGAGCAAGGGTCTCACCATCCCACAAGCAACTCCTGGCTCAACACAGCCAGACCTCTTTGGCACCACCAGAGATGCCTCAAACCCCAGGGGTGACCAAGACCATAACTCTAGGCACTGTGACACTGGCCATTTCTCAGATGTCTGAGAAGCTCACTGGCCCCCACAGCAGGTACCATCGAGGTGTGAGCAGCTGTTGGCATGTATTTCCTTTGTTAGCAGCATCACGTTGTTAGCACAGTCATTCTCATTGCTGATGGGATGCTCCTGCTCATGCCCCTATCCCTAACTGCTTTAGTCACCCTCCAACTGTGCATTAGAAGTGAAATAATTGTAGTTTCTGATGAAGAAAATAAATTTTATCTCCCAAAATTAGTTTTACAGATAAGCATCTGACAAATGTTCAAAGATTTTTATTTTGTTATGCCATTATATCCCCATGGACTTTTTGCTGGGACCACCAATTAACTTGGCAGAGACAAATGAGAAACAAAGATACGATTTTTTGCTGCTGTCACCATGGGACCCATTTTAGTTAACAAGGTAACAGGGAAACATTCCAGGTTTTTTTTCCAATTTTCTCAGCTGTGTAGACCCACAAACTTGATTTTGCCAGAGTAAAGACTTCATCAAATATATTTATTTTCTTCTACAATAATTAAGAAAAACAGCTGGGTCAGCTAAAATGAGCCCAGAGTTTGACATTGGTGATATCATAAAGGGAACCATCCCTGATCCATATCTTTCTTTTCACATATCTTGATTGTAGAGTACTTATTACTTATTGTAATAAGTAGGAAGGCTTTAGAAAGTAGTACCACGATATCTTTACAATAATTGTTGTGTATTGGCATTACAGAGTGCAATTTTTTGATTCTTATGGTCTCTTCCCCCAAGTAATACAAAAGCAATTTATAGAAATAAAAGTCTAAAGTGGATTTGAGAGATTACTTCACCCAGTTTTGCATCAAGGCAAAGTGGGATTGCATGGAACTACATGATGGCAGGTAGTAAATACGGCACAACGATGTCTATAGCAAAAATTGCTAAAGGGAAGTGAATACCACATGACAGTGCATTTTCAAATGTTTCAGTGAAATTTTTTATCTTAATATTATCACAGACTTGATACATTGAAACTTGTACTATTTGGTATAGGTAATATTTTTATTTAGCTAAATCTTAATGCCAGGGAAAATATAGCTACAGAACTTATTAATAAAAAATATGCAGAATGTAAATTTAAAACAAAGACTCCAGTACTGACTAAAAATGTATTATTTGAAGTAATTAATAATTTTATTTGTATATTGTGAGATATACATGTATTTTATGTATTTTTCTTCTGTTACTTAGATTTGAAAGAGAAATAAGTAAAGCAACTTAAAATCAAAATTAATGGTAAGATTTCAGTTTTAATGTCACCATAATTTTTAAATTATAAAACTACATAGTTATATATATATATAGTTATAAAACTAAAAATTTATAATATACTTTTATTCTAAAATAAACTTGCATTTGATTGTTTCTTATTTTGAAACAATAATATCTTACCTGATGAGTACTCAGTACTCTGATTACTTACCTTCATTCTTCTTGTTTAAAATTCTTAAACATGAATGGCTACAAATCTCTGAAGGCTCAAAGCTTATCCTACAAGGGTTTTAACAGAGGAATTTCAGTACTGTGTGTTATGAGAACAGCCTGCTGAAAATTCATGCCAAGTTATGAACAATCCTTCCCAAAGGATATCAGCTTTCCGTCACAATTCCCTTGTGATTTTCAGAAGTCAGTACGTGCTTTAAATTTTGGCTCTGTGAATGACTTTGTTTTCTGTTCTGGCTTGTGGGATCCATTTTTCATACTCTCCTAACCTTCTTGGGTAAACTGTGTGAAAGATAATTTAGGCTGGCAGCTCTCTAATACTCCACCCAATACATTTCTGCAGCACCTGTTCTCTGTCCTTGCTCAATAATCTACCTGAAAATTTTAACAATTAGGCTTGCCTCCATGATTTGAATTTAGAAAAGAGTGGATGGGTTTCCAGAAAGTAAGACATCTAGCTGCACATAGAGGACTGAAGCACTAGTGCCCTCCAAGGATGCTTAATTGCTAGAAGCAACCCTAATTAGTGGAGTAAACAGGGAAAAAAAGGGAGCAGGGTGGACATCTGCTGCAGTTTCCTGATCTCTACCTCTTTAAAATGTAACTTGCAGGCAAAGTCTGTAAACTGAGTAGTAAACCTCCTGTGTCCTAATGGATCATGATGTGAAGAACTCAACACTTTGATGATTTCTCTCTGTGTGTAAACAAACTCCATCTTCTGTTCCTGTGTATGCTTAAACTAAAAAGGCACTTAGCAGTTCATAAGCCAGAAAACTTGACCATTAGTTCCCTTACTGCTACAGTAATGGTGTCTTATGTGCTGTGAAATTACTTATACAGGAGTCAAACTACAATTTATAAAGAAACTGCGTGCCCATAGTGACAGCCAGCAATTATAAGAAGAGGAACAGGAAGGTTGAAGAGTATTTGCCCTCTGAGTGTGATATCAGCTAGCTTGGAGCAAGTGTCAGAAGTGTTGACATATCACAAAGGCATTAATTTCTATCTGAAGTAGAGAATTTCTGATTTCAGTTCTTCCGCTTCCAAGTTCCCTACACTGAAGATTGCTATTCCTTTATTTTAAAGACTGTATGTCATATTATTTTATTTCTCTCTCCACTTAGTGCTTAGAGATTTGTGACCAAATCATCAGTTTAGCCTAAAATTATTTTGTAATTAGGCACACTTAATGCCCTTCTTGTGAACTTGTCTTACTTCTTGTGAAGTAGTCTTCTGCAGCAGCAGCAGCAGATCCACAGCTTCTGAACTGCTCTCCCATCTCATGGAAAATCTGCAGAAGAATATGAAAAAAATTGTAAATGAGAATTACTGTGTTGTGCTCCTGATTGCTGCTCTCTAGTTTGACCTCTTTTATGCATCCCAGAGGAAAAAAAAAAGCATGGTAACATGTAAAACAAAGTATTCCTCTTGGGAAAATAATTATAAGAAAGTCTGATCTTCTTAGGGGTTGGGTTTCTTTCCTTTTGTTCCTTTTTGGTTATAGAATTTTTTTCCCCATAAATTGCTCGGAAACACTAACAACTGGATACTTAAGAAATACAAAAGATGTGGCCAAGCTCAGGGGAGGAGGGCAGCTGGTTGCCCTTCTCAGCTTCAGGGAGTTTCTCTCCAAGGGGCAGAGATACCATGAGGATTGGGGAGATAAAGGACGGGGCTGGGGGAGCTGCTGGCTCTCTCTCAGCTTCTTTAGGGGAGGACGGTCGGAACTGCTGCTGCTAGGGGAAGGGAATTTGCTGCCGCCGTCAGAGCCCAAAGCTACTTCTTCTGCCATGGGGTAAGCCTTTGCTTGTGAGAGGCAGCTTGAGAAATTGAGAACTTGAAAATTGGGACTTCATTAATACCTACCTCACTAAATAAGGGACCAATCTGCTCCAGTGCCCGGAACCCTCGGCGCTCTCCCTGCTGTGCCCAGAGCCGGGCCTCCACTGTCCTGCCCCCGCCGCTTCTTCATCACTGCTCTGGGTTTCACTGCACTGTAGCCCTGTACCCCTTGCCTGCCAAGACGTCTTGCCATCCTAGCTTGCTGCTTCCAAGAGTCCTGCTGGGGCACTGGGATCGGCTTTGTGGAGTTTGTGCAGCAAAGCCTCTCTCCCATCCTGTCCTGCCCGAGCCGCCATTACCGCGTGTGGGCCCAGCCCGCGCCACAGCGCCCCCTGGTGGAGCGGAGGAATCCCCGCCCCCCGCCCGCCCGGCCCGGAGTCACCAGCGCTCCCTGGCGGCCGTGCCCGGAACTGCAGCGAGGGGAGCGCGGCCAGGAGGGGTCACTGGGGCTGATCTGTTTGGTGTGAGTGCCACAGCTGCTGTTTGTCTGCTTTATTGCACACACCAGTAAAGAACCATTATTCCCATCCCCATATCTTTGTCTGAGAGCCCCTTAATTACAAAATTATAATAATTCGGAGGGAAGGGGTTTGAGTTTTTTTTCATTCCAAGGGAGGCTCCTGCCTTCTGTAGCACACACCTGTCTTTCAAACCAAGACAGTCCTGAAAAATTACTGAGGAAATTATTGGCAGATCTTAGATGTTTTTTAAATGTTTTGGTAGTACTGTTGGAGTTTTCTCCAATCATTCTTCTTCTTTTTTTTTTTTCAGGCCTGCCAGCCTGTAATTTATTAATGGCCCACAACCCAAACAGCAAAAACAAACCCAAAAACCCCAAAAACTGCAATAATTATGTATTTCTAATTCATGATAAGAGCATCTTGTAATTTTGGGTTAAATTAAATGTTTACAACTACTAATAGGCTCCATTAGCGAGGAAAAAAATACTCAGAAAATCATCAACTACCTACAAATTGACATATTTCTTTAGCTGATAAATTTAATTATAATGGTTTGTTAAAATTGTGCAAGTAATTAAATGAAGTTCAAAGGTGAATCCTTCACCTTCCCCTCTGATAGAGCATGTCCTTCACATTCCATTTATATTTTGTTGGGATCAAAAGGCATTATGGTTACATTTGCCTATTGCCTCTATTTCTAGTATTGTTTCCTTTTTTTTCCTTCATTGTCTTTTTAATATATCATAGCTTTATACATAAACATATTCAGAAAACAAACTTTAGGCTATTTTGCTATAAATGTTATATTTCTGATAAATTTGAATGCTTTGATGTAGTTCTTTTAAATAAATAGTTTCAGAATTATGATTTGAAAAAAAATCAAAAAAAATATGGATATGGATTATTAATCAACTTTCAGACAGGAAAGAAGGAAGAAATATGAAAAGCATAAAAATTTACCTTCAGGAAGGATTTTTTTTTTATTTTTTTTTTTTGCTTTTTGCTTTTAGAATATTTGGTTTTTAGAAGTGCATTTTAATATGTACTTCATTTTCTACTTCTTGTTTAGACAAAGTCTATTCATTGGTTTTCTTTCCAGAAATCACCTTCCATGCCATGAGGACATATGTAATATCAAGAAACTCCCTGGACAAGTGGCTCATTAATAGCGTTTTAAAATTTATTAATTTGTTCCTGTAATTGGGCCATCTGTCACAAGAAGATGAAAAGCTATGTGAAAAGAGTCATTCATTTGTGAATTGAGAAGTACTTTTTAGTCTTTTTCCTGTTTATGTCCTTATTATTTCCGAAGACAAAAATTTTTTCCTCTGGTACTTGCCACTTCCACTCAGAGGAGATATGTACCAGAAAGACAGATATTTTTAGAGAAATACTACAGAACGTTCTCATTTCACATTGTTTCTTGAAACAAAAAATCCTCATTCTGAATCATAGAATCTTGTAGGTTGGAAAAGATCATTAAGGTCATTGAGTCCAACTGTAAATGGCCAGAGGCAGCTATTTCACAGAGAAATCAGTGACATTCAGGTGCTCAACTACTAATTAAAGATACGACCGATGAGTCTATCCTCACAAGTATGGGGAAAAAAGAAGACAAATATTTTAATGTTTTGCATTATAGACAAAGTGTTAGAAAAGAGGATTGATCCTCTAGTAACTTTGTCTCCTGGCTGTTGGATTTTAGATACTCACCATATTAAAGTTGGTTTTATTACAAATTCCTGAAGTTTTCCTTAGTCCAGGTTCGTAGATATCAGAGGGATGAAGAATTTGCTGCTCCCCTGGAGAAGAGCTGCTTAAGTCAGAAAATATCCCATGTTATTTTAGCAAAGAGAGAAGTGTTTCAGAGCACAACTGCTGGCTGTGGGACATTGTTTTTCTGACATCAGAGCTGTGACAAACATGTTCCTGTGCTGGAGAAAGCTTTAATATTTAGGGGTTATTCCAAAATATTTAGGGTAATATTCCAAAAACCTAGTGAAAAAGAATTTCCAGAAGTTTTCAGCCATCTCTGAACTTATTCTTGTTCCCAAATTCTCCACTTAATTTTTTGTCTTTTACTGAAGTTGTCAAGTTCTCTGCCCAGGCTGAATTAAATCTTCTGCAATTTACACATTGCAAAAATCACTGGGGATGTAAGTATCAACTTGAGGGAAATAAACACAGAGGATGGCAACCAATCAGACACAAAACAGAGTATTTCAAGCAACAATTCATATAAACTTTGTATGGCAAGAGCTGAGTGAAAAGCTTCCATGTTTATGGCTCCTGCTTAGCAGAGTTTAACCCTGGTGCCATTTTCTGGGGTTCCTTGTAGCTAACCAGTATCAGCAGATAACACCCTAAAGACAATGTAACAGACTATGACCTGTCCATCAGAGTAGAATTTAGAATTTTAAATGCTAAGAACACTGACCTCCACAGTCTGATCAAAGGAAACAAGCTTCTCAGTTTTGGACAGTCCAAAACTTTTAGCTTCAATGTCAGCACTGACGTGGATTTTGATAACAAAACTGTCAGTTGTCATATTTGTCATAGTAAATCACCCAATACTAAGCCAATAGAAACATTAATAAATGGTATACCCTCTGCAGCAGGACGTCTCCAGAAAAGTGCTTCTTGACAGTAATTTTCCAGCAAAACATTCTGCAGTGAGATGATCTCTAGAGCTCTCTGGAACTCCCAAAAAAATAGATTTTAAAAGATTGAAGCTGCTCCTGGAACAAGGTAAAAACGTGGCTGTATGTTCATAGGCCAAACAAATGTCTCTCTATAAACAGTACTTTGGGAGAGGCAATTCAGGATTATGTAGCTTCACTGTACATTGCTAAGTATTTCAGTCAGACCAGGGAGCTGGCTGGAAGAGAAGTTGAGAATTTGGCAAGCACTGTACAGGCTATCTGGAGCCAGGAGTATTTATCATGGTAACATAACCGAAGGCCTAAAAAGTATCTACATGAAAATAGAATATTAAATTACAAATCAATCCCTAAAAAAAAAAATCAGTTTCCAGGAATTTTGAAAATTGCAGATTTATTGTTGTCCCAATTTTTATTACCATCGTAACAAAAAAATTCTTCAATCATAAGCAAAAAATTGGGATTTTACTGAGGCTTTTTGGTGTTCATTTCAGATACCATACCTATTTTATAAAAGAGTGTAAGAAATTTCTTACAGGAGGAAAGTTATTAACTGTCAAAGAACTGAGCCACAAATATGAACCAGTCATATGTAAAACACTTGACTTGCTGTTGTGGTGGCCACAGTCCTGTGTGTTCATTTCTAATACGCAGATTCTCTTTCTGTGACTGACAGGTGAAGATCTAAACTGCACATTCAGTTAACAAGATGTGCTGGAGCAACCAAAAATGACATTACCTTAATCTCAGTTATCCCTGTCTCTTTTCCACAATCAGTACTGTTAAAAAAAGATAGTTCAGCAAATGGTTCTTATACTATTGTCAGCTTCCTAGGTTTGATTTAGATTTTAAATTAACACATTTTCCACCTCTGTTTGGTTGCAAAGGAAATCTGGGAAACAGAATCCTAGCAGCTTATACAAACACAGACACATACACACACACAAATAACAAATAGAAAGAACCAAAAACATCCTTGCAATTACATCTATTTATTTTTAAACCAAACTTTATGACATTTTAGATCTTATTGTTGTATTTTGGGCTTTTGAAAAGCTTGGAGTTTAAAAGAGGATTGTTGCTGCTTCCCAAGAGGGTTACTTAGGAGGAAGCATCAGTAATGACTGGTACCCTGTGAAGTTGCATGAGAAGAGTCTTGAAGCATGGGACACCAAGGAAGAGAAAATACCATGGCTTGTAGTGATTCATGGAGGTTGTAACAGACTCTGAAGACAGGGAAGTTGTGTAAGTTTGAAAGGTATAAATAAATGACAGAAAAAAAGGAAATAGTTCCAAACCATGATAACTGCAGTCAAGGCCTGAAATCATCACTTTATGAATAAAACCGCTGCTGGTACTGCTTGCTCACTGTCCCTTTTCCTTCTATATTTCCTCTGACACAGTCCATGCTCAGAGTTTGCGTCTTGCTTTTCATTCTCCTCAAAAAAGAATCCTAATGGCATTAATGAGATCATATAAGGCATTTATTATGCCATAAAACACTGAAAGCATCTTGAAACATTTATGATTTCTTTTTATTTGAAGATATTTTATTAGAACATTAGCAATAGGCCCAAAAGTTTTAATGTCTCAGTTATTTACCGCTGATTTGGTGATGAGTTTTTTTGTCTCTTTGGGTTTGGATAGGTTTTTTGATTCCTTTTCTTAATTTTTTCAGATGACCTAGAGGAGCAAGAAGAAGAAATTCCTGATACAAGATAGATGACTTTGAAGCTATGATACAATGAATGTTTCGGAAAAAATAGAACCCATAACAAAGAACTTAAATCTGTATAGAAATCCTAATTACTCTCTACGTTTCCTGAATTTGGTACTGAGGATAAATTACAGGGATGAAAGTGAATATTTTTCTTATATTCTTTAACTCATGAATGTTCCATAGACATCAATTTTCACAGAAGTTGATTTATCCACCTTCTCATCATATATTACTATGTTGGAAGGTAGGAGGGCTCTGCAGAGAGACCTGGAACAGCTGGATGGATGAGCACAGTCCAATAAAATGAAGTTTAATAAGTCCAAGTGTTGAGTCCTGCATTTTGGCCACAAAACCTCCCTGCAGTGCTGTAGGCTGGGGATGGTGTGGCTGG
>NC_031770.1:34659753-34731639 GCF_001522545.3 Parus major
GAGTGCTGTGTCCAGTTCTGGGCCCTCAGTTTGGGAAGGACTTTGGGACGTTTGAGCTTGTCCAGAGGAGGGAACGAGGCTGGTGAGGGGCCTGGAACACAAACCCTGTAAGGAACAGCTGAGGGAGCTGGGGGTGTTTAGCCTGGAGAAAAGGAGACTCAGAGGTGACCTTATCACTCTCTACAACTTCCTGAAAGGTGGCTGTAGTCAGGTGGGGGTTGCTCTCTTTCTCCTGACAGCAACTGACAGAATGAGAGGACACAGCCTTAAGCTGAGTCAAGGGAAGTATAGGTCGAATATTAGGAAAAAGTTTTTTACAGAAAGGGTGATAAAGTAATGGAATGGTCTGCCCGGGGAGGTGGTGGAGTCACCATCCCTGGATGTGTTTAAAGAAAGACTGGATGTGGCACTTGGTGCCATGCTTTAGTTGTGGTGTTAGGACTGGGTTGGACTCGATGATCTTGAAGGTCTCTTCCAACCTCATGATTCTGTGTGTGATTCTGTTTGTGGTTGTGTGTGTATTCAGCAAGTTAGTTAAGCACATGCTTATGTGTCTTTACTCATATTGTTTTGATGGATTTGGTTATAATATTCCACCAGTTTCTAAAAATATTCAGGTACTTGAGTGCTTTGTTGAATGAGGTGGTAAAAACATTTTACAAATGTACAGTTTACAAATATACCTATGCAACTTAAGCAGGAAAATTGCCAAGAAAGAGTTGACAATTATCCTAACTCCTATATGTATAGCGCCATGGGGAGGACAAGACTTGACATCTTGGGATTTACCACAACCAAAAGTCAATTCTGAATACTGTGATGGAACTTGAGTTTTCTATGAGTATACTGCTGATCCCATGTTCATCCGTAACTGAACAACAACAAATACACCTTAGGGCCTTAGGGCCCTACTAATTAGTAGGGGTTGTCTTACATGGCCTGTGTCTCAGAATAATTGAAAGCATTTCCAAATTATTTTCAGTTCAGAATACTTGGTGTTATAAAATAGCACCTAGTAATTATACAGTCATTAATTTCCTTCAATTATTTCTTCCACTTTAGCAAATCTTAACTATCCTGCCTCTCCCCAAAGCATCATGGATTTCCCGCTTGAAGTCAGATAGAGAAAACATTTTATAGGATAGCATGAAATTACTTAATTTGGTTTTACTACACAATTTATTTTTAAATCCTTAAACATGAAGGTATAGTCATAATTATAATTCCTTTAAGCCTATTCATTTTAAGAGAGATATCTATTTTTATCTGTTCTCAACATTCTCCTAGAAATAGATAAATTAGCTATGTCTCTCCACAGAATCAACTAAAGGGTTTGTCTCTGCACATGCAGTTGCTCAAAGAAAAGGAAAACACATTTTTGCATGAGAGAATTCTATTAGTTCTTTTAAAATTATTTTTTCATATTCTTAAAATGACACTGCACTACCAAGTCTTCTAAGCTCCAGTGCTATACATCAATAGCATGATGGACTGACAGCCATCCTGCCTCTTGCTGCCAAAACTTAAACAGATGCCTTACAGAAGGCCCCACTTCAAGATGAAAATCATTGCATCCAGGACAACAGAGGAGGCGTTTGGAAGTCTGGTTCTGAAACTGTAAGTCATAGAGCATACATATCTTGAGTGCAGTAAATAACAGCTCAGTAAAATCCACTGTGATCTGACAATGCTTTCTAGATGTTACAACAGGACTATCAAGGAGGTGCTAAAGATTCCAGTGCTGTGAGCCCTGAGTCTTGATGTACCTGCAAACCACAGCAATGGAAGGGATACAGGTTGCATGCCTAGAATATTTATCTGTGTTTCCCAAGCTCTGTGAATCACTACATCATATCACAACACTTTCTTTTTTTGCATTTAATTAGAGAACAATGATGATTTTCATAGTGATTGCTGCTAGAGACGGGGCACCTAATAAATCTGCCATGTAAAAAGTCGGTGAGGTTTGGGTCTATAAAGGCACATATTATGGAATCTCAGTTTTATTACAGACAAATGAAAACAGCCATATCATCCAGATTTACAACCACAAATTTTCTTTGTGTAATTAAAACACAATTTTCTAATTACAAGAGTAGAAAATCTGGCATATGAGATTTTTTCCAAATGCATTAACAATATAGTAGCAACTGTGATACATACTGACAGGCAGAATTTGATTACTGGAATCAGCTATTTTACCCAAAGTCTGTCCCCCTGGAACTTTATTTCAAGAATGAAGCATCATTTCACAAGTGGTATAATTTTATGGTGTAATAAACATTGAAATTATAAATACAATTTCTGCAAAAAGCTCTTTTTAATGTTGCTTGAAACCTTTACTTTTTTCATGCATAACTTTTTTTTTTTTTTAAAATCTCATTTAAAATACAAGTCAGTAAATTCAGTCCCTTATGGATTTGGTTACATTATGGTTATATCACTCCACTTTCTCCATGAGTAAAAAACAGAAATAAAGAAGCAAAAAAAATAATAGTGCAATGAGAGAATATTAAGGCCTACCATTTATCCATTTCAAGACCTATAAAATTTTCAAGTTTGTTAGAGCTATTTTCTGTAGTAATTTAGAATTGATTCTAGTAGTACCTCTAATCTGGATCTTTGGTTAAACTGTGTTTTAATAGTGACAATATTTCACTGGGAGTATCAGTCACTGCTCAGTAAATGATGATTGCTTTAATGTCTTACTATTCCTGGACACTTTGCTTTTGGATATGCTTAGTTAACTTCTGATAGTGCAGATACACCAATTCAGAATATGCTCCATGGTACTTGCTTTCAAAGTTGTCAATAGTTATATTGACATATATATATATATATATATAGAGAGAGAGAGAGAGAGAGAGAGAGAGAGAGAGAGAGCTGTAATTCTAGGTAAGACTGTGGATGATACTATAATATAAATACTAAACCAGAAATTACTGTAAAATTTGAGTAGTTGTAAAAACTTAGCCTTTTCTTGATGGTTTCTTGAATTAAAAACTGCTTGGGTCCAGCTGAAGACTTGACTTTTATTTCCATGCTTCTACTGGCTTTCTGTTCAAGGACATATGGAGAGAAAATGTGCACCAGAAATCAACATCAACATTTCAGTCAGTGTCTCAAAGCTAGCCTCCTGTAGCTAGAAATCAATGATGTGACCAAGATACAGAAACAGAGCAGTTTTTGCCAACTAGGGCCACAACTCCTCCACACTCCCTGCACAGCTTAAGTTTCACCAGAATGTAAAGCTTTGAGCTGCCTAACCCAGCTACTTATAACCTCTTCAACTGGCTCTGTATGACGGGAGCCAAGTGGATAGCAGTGGTCATGCAGAGGATATCTCCCACTTCCTGTTTTCCTTGACTACATTAACTCCCCCACCTTCCTCCATCACCTTATTCTGTGCTCATTTTCAGAAGGTTATGGCAGCTCTTCCACCAGATAGATTTAAAAAAGTGTCAGATCAATTCACTAGGTATCAAGGATTTCTGAGACACCAGCTATAAATGTGACATCTGCAATGATTCTCTGCTCAGACAAGGTAGAAAGTGCCTGAACTTGTAGTGGAGAAGTGTCATGATTCAATTTTTCTTCTTTAAAATTGACAGGGAAAAAAATAAAGTGGTATAGGAAATGGCTGATATCTCAAACAGCTGGAGTACACTACAAAAGAATTTACACTAGGCTGGTCCCAGCTACACAGAAACATGTTCATTCTAGATTTTGCTAAAATGAATAGAAGCAGTAACAGGCAGACAAGAGTTGAACATGAAAATGTGACCAAAAGCCTAACTAGCTTAGAAAACAAAAATATTTTAAAATCTACACAAAACAAATTGTGTGTGGAATTGCTAAATGCAAACACACGATGGACCCTCAGGGAGAACTTACATGGACTTGGTAACAAGCAAGAGGAATTACACAGACTTAATGCTCTGAGGTACATACATCACCTCCACACCTGCTACTTCCTTCTTTTTTATGCCACAGTTCAACTGTGATTGAAAATCAAGTTATGTCTTTGCAGCCTCAGGGACAGTCAAGACCACTTTGTGACTTGAGGCTCTTTTACAATTCCGGTCATCCAGTCCCTAAATTCAGAGACACATGAAAACTACTGAAACAGACAAGGTGTTCCTGCCAGTTCTACAAAGGGAAGATGATCAAGTCATAATGATGTGCTTCACACCAGTCCCAGTGCTCTAATGACTATTCTGTAGAAAGCTCAACAAAAGCGATTGCAAGATTAGAGAGAAGAGGCAAAGGCAAATTTTGAAGTCTTTCATCATGTTCTAGCTAGCTCGTGCTTCAGTTTGAATAGACAGTGCTCAGCTCTGTGGTACTCAAATGACTGTGAGCAGTCATGGTGCTATACTGATAGCACAAACTGCACTGAGCCTCACTCAGCCAACAGTAAAGGCTTAATCTTAGTTTTTGCTGTATGTCTGCTCAGACTCACCCTTGTGCTGGGTATCTAACTGCTGACCCAGACATCTTTATTCTGCCATCAACCAAATCAGAAATCTCAGCTACAAAACTTCTTGGACCTCAGGCTCTGAGATAAACATTCAGATTCAAACCCATTTCATTCTGGTGGTTTTAGTTTTGTCTTGGGATTGGATTTTGTTACAGAAGAAAGTTAAAGATGCAAAATACTTCTAGAAGAATAATCAGGGAAAGATTATGGCTCAATCCTAATTTTATGGACATAAAAGTTCACCCCATTCAAAGTTAGCAACATCTGTCACAAAACCGAGTGACATTTTCTGACTTGGACAAACTTCCCAAAGGAAGCTTGGTGCTATAAAGTGAACATCCCCTGCCTGTGCAGCCCTAAGATTTATACCCTGCACCACCCAGGGATCTTTCGGAGAGCAATGGTGCCATGCTCCAGCTAGAGAGTTGACTGGGAATCCGCCAAAGCCCTTCAGGTTCATGATGGGGCCTGGATCTTGGCCTGCTGCACCCCAAAGCATTATCCCAGCCATCCAGCTATCACGTCTCCAAGATGTGTCTTTCCTGATTTCACCTTGCTGGATTTCATCCATGGTAGAAACTCTTCTGTGGACAGGTACAACATGGTCCTCCTTCCTTCACCACCAGTACCCTACCACCTTCGCAGGAGACTTAAGCCTTTCTTTCCCTTTTTCCAGTTCCTTTCTGCAGAATAGTGTAGTCTTTTCAAAGGGAAATAGTCACCTTCCCGTTTCTACCCAGGTGTGTGGACTACTACCCTTGAGGCACTAATCCCCCTCGGATTTTGTGGGTCTTTGCTCCAAACTACAATCATAACATGAATCACCATGAGAGGCAGAGTGCCATCAGGGCAATGAAGCAGTACTGTCCCCAGCACTACTGTTTTATTGTTATCCCCTGTGCCCCACAGCCACTCTTTCAGAGAGCCTCCTCAGTCCTACTGCTAAAGGGATGCCATGTTTAAGCCTCTCACAAAGCTTTGAAGATTAGCTAGCAATGGTGATATCAGTACCTTGGCACAGCAACCAAGAAAATGGCTTCTCACAGATTCAGGTAGCAGATAAGAGAAGGAGTTTGAGATTCTCTGCGGTGCCTAAATATGGTGGTGAAAGTAGAAATTAGGTGCCCATTTGTGGACCGAGTTATCAGAACACTGACTCAAATTAAAGCACTTATTCTTGCAGTTTAAATTTATGCTAACTCAACACATTGCCCTCCCCAAGCCAGATTCCTCACACGCTTAAATTTGGGTATATGCTAAGCTCTCTGTAGAATCGGGATCAAGAGAAGTAGCTGGAGATGACAAAAGTGCTCAAAAGCAAGTAACATTGAAAAAAAAGAGCCTACATAGAGAAAGAGAAAAAAAAAAAACAAAACACACCTAGGGCATGTTAAAAAAGTGACTGGACAATAGTTTGGACAATAAATACAGAAAGTCCACTTCCTTTAGTGATTAATGGAGCAGACTGATGTCTGCTTGCTGGTTTTGCTCAGGACCAACTTCTCAGCTCAATCACCAATGTATCATGTTATAAGAATCCCAGGGGAAAGCATTTTTCTCATTTAGGAACATTTTATGCCTTTGCACATATAAGGTGTTACAGTTTCTGGTAAATCTGTTTTTTTTTATTTCAGTTTTGATCTGATTATGGGTTATTATTTGACTAGGTACACAGTCAATTTAGGGTTATTATTTTTCCTGCTAATGTTAGTTTTTTTCAGAAACATCCCCACCCAGAGAAAAAGAAAATCCCCAAGGCAATAAATACTGGACAGTGAGAAAATAAATTTTTGGGAGGTTTTGGGTAGGAAAAAGCAGACCTGATCCAGAACTGACTACTTATTATCCAAACCCTCTTGCAGCCCTTTATCAGTCTTTTAAGCCTGCACCAAGCAATGAATGTTTGATAGCTGGTTATAAAAATCCTTACTTTTCCAGATTAGCTGTAAACCACTTTTAATGTATTCCTTCTGTTTGCTCATACAGCCAGTTTTTATTATTGTCACTGCAGAAAGAAATTAGTTTATCTGTGAGTACAGATGTAGTCATTTGCAGAGATGGCAAACCAGAAGAATAATTGCTTACCAATGCTCTTTTTGTTTTTTTGGTTTTTTTGTTTGCCCTCTTTCAGAGAATTCCTTCTGGATTTATAGATGTGATCATGAGTCACTGTTAGAACTGCATTATAATAATCCAGTATTGCCTCTCCTATATAATCACAGTTACTCCCCACTGATCACTGTAGTTCATGGGTCGTTGGATTGTTTCTTCTAAAAGTTAGTCTTTATTCTTACTCATTGACAAAACCTGACCTTACTGCTCTAGCAGACGCTCCAGTGATGCATACCAGTGTTGGAAACGTCAACTTATCATTTCTTATCTGTTTTACAGGCTTTTTTCCTACTACCTGCTAGAATAGGGACAACTGTTGCAACATAATTAAGACTCCTGCTAATCAGTTTGTTCATCCAAGCTATCTGCTAACATCATATATAGACAAGATAAACAGGCAATTACCATGGAGAACATTTGCTGAACAAAGCTATAATTAATAATAAATGAAACTGGGTTCCCAACTACTTAAATACAGTAGTTATTAATTATCATGCGGCCCCAAGCTATTTGTGTAGAGTATATAATTTAGAATTCAGCATGATCTCAGCTGTACTCCCTGAAGCCTTCAGAGCTATCTTTTGCATAACTTTAAACTCCAATATGTTGAATACGTGAAAGTTTTGGGTGTCTTCTGCCCCAACTCTCTGCATTATAAGGCCAAGAAATACAATCTTGTGTTTATGTGGAAGAAATTGCAACTTTTAAACAGGAGTATGTAGAAAATTCCAGAATATAGCATGCAACTGAATCAGATGCAGTTATGTCACTTGTCATACACAATCAGCCTCCAGCTGTACAACAAGCAATTTGGAGGCAGCCAGCATTGTCCTACATATTTTTCACTTAAAAAATTATTAACTGTCCTGTTTTCATCACCAGACAACTTTACCAGCCAGTTTTCAAAATCCTACATGATTTAAACTCTTATTACATATGGTATAATTTCAGAAAATTAGATATTCTATACAATGTAAAAACAGATATCTTTCCCAATAGAGGTGACAGTGTCATCATAGATCCATGGGCCATGCAATGCCTTCAAGATTTTTGTGCTCACCCTGAGAGGGGGATGAAATATTAGGCTGCTGGCTATGCTACTCACACTACATTTTTACAACAGTATAGTCCGGAGCTTCAAGATTATCACATGCTTCCGTACCTTGATTCCTCACTGTGTTTCTTTCAAATAGTTCCAAGAAGTCACAAGTATTCTTCTGGAGACTTACCAAATTTAGAACTCAGACTACTGACAGGGTTGTGTGTTTTCAGTGACAAAGACCAGACATTCTCAGAACAGGCCTGTTCATATTTGCCTGGTGACATAAGACACTGTGTAACTCTGGTGTAGAAGGGAAAACCACAGCATCTGCACAGGCCAGACCCACTGGTTTTACTCACCACTTTCTGCAAGTACACCCAAGATCTCTCTCCTCTCCCTTTCCTGGGCTACAGACCTCCTACTGAAGTTCCCAGCAAGTTATTTTTTACACTGCATTTATTTTAATATTACATCTTCTGACTGCCTTGTCAGCTGCTCCCTGAGAGAAAACACCCAGTGGGTGACCTATTCTACCTCCACCTAGGTCTGGTTTCTCTATCTTTAGCAACTTAGTCCTATCAACTGCTCTTGCCTCCCTGTATCATACCTATGACTCACTTCTCTGTCCCACTGAAGGAATCAAATCTCAGTATTGAGTCAGTTTAAAAACTGGTCAGTGGAAAAAGTAATTATTTTTTTTAGAAGACCTGGATTCTCCACAAATTCCTAATTAAGTAATTTTAAAAGAAATTGTCTCCATGGCATGCAGTGTCACTGTGTTATCGGGTACCCCGTAATGCTTCCCAAGTAATTTTCTTTTCATGTGATTAATTCATGAAGATGAGTCAAGTAAGCATGGTAATTGCCATAAACCATATAACAACTTCTCTCTGTGACAGACTCCTGCCATTCCTTTTGTCAATTGCACAGGAGAATTAAAGGCAAATTTCAGTCCAAAGAAAATACATGTATGTTCAATTCTAGTCCTTGGAAATGTATGTGCTTAACTAAAAGTGTAACAGGACCTTCAGCCTCTGTGGCACACCACAAATGGCAGACTTGAAATTATCTGGATGTAATGTAGACAGCAGTGACCAGGTTCTTGTTGCAAGTGTAGTCTGAGGCTGTAACTGGATGTTGGTTAACTGGGCAGGGGGTTTATCATGTGCCTTATTTTTCAGGACCATTGTGGGCTTAAGCTATGTGTTGTGAGGGACTTTCCCAAGTAATAATAAACAGAGAACAAACAAATAAATGAGGAAAAAGAAAAAAGAAGAAATAATTAAACCCAAATATTTTTGGATATTTTTATCAACTTTGACCTTTTCCAAAACTTTAATGGTAAATACCATGTAGAGGAATGAGGTGAAGGGATTGCAAACTCCAAAACTATAATAATGATCTCCTTTCACATCTGAAAATCTCTCATGGGCAGAGTATTCCTGGGTCAGGAGACTCATCCTCCAAACCCCAGAATTTTGGGGTGGAGAAGATAAACATGATGTCTCTGTTCCCCACAGGTTCCTCAAATGCCTGGTTCTTTGCCCCCGCCTTTTGCCCTGTGAGGGTCAGAGCCAGTACCAAGATATCTGGTTTCAATCACCATGCCATGTTTTCATGAAGCCACTGATGGGGATTCCAACAGACATAAGTGGCAACAATAGCATTAGTGGGAACTCGAGGTGAGGCAGCAAGTGCTTTTCCAAAAGGAGCTCAAGACAGCATCAAGAAAAATATTCTGGTGGTTAAAATACAAAGACCAGACAATAGCTCAGACAGTCCTGTACAGGCCAAACTCATAGAGAGAGATTGAGAATTTGGGAAATATGGGATCATGCAGATGGAAAATGCATGATTTTGTGATCAGGTACCAATCATGCTTCACCTGTGGCCAAGGATTCAAATAATGCAACACATTATTAACAGATGCTGCCAGAATTTCTGCCTCTTTACTTGGAAGCTGGGTGAAGCAGGTGGCTTCTGGAAGTCTACAGGTAGTGGTGTTTAATTTATTCATAGACAGCGCAGGCTAACATACAGAGTTAGAGAGTTCTCTTCCTTGATAAAGAGAAAAAGTGGCTTGGATATTACGTGTATAGCATGGAGTCAAACCACACAGGAGCTGCTACTCAAAATAAGGTCCACACTCCCACTTGATGAATAGGCTGAATATCAACCACGCTGCAGTTTACTATCCAGTGGATGGAGTGCTCTTCCTTCTCCTCCAGAGAACCAGACAGCATCTCTGTCCAAAAAAGCTATTTCTACCTTTGTGTGTGGGTGAGAGAAAAAACTCTAAAGGGTCAACTTTTGTATCTAACTTCACTGCCTCTAGGTCAGAAACATTGATCTGTGAATTGGAGAGAATGTAGAATTAACTCAGCCTGTAACCAATTCTGTTTATCAGCAGCACATTTTTTTCTGTATGTGTAAAAAAGAATACTTCATTGGTCTTTTAAAAGAAACTTTAAAATAGAAAGCCTTTCTTAAGCTCTTGAAATATTGCTCAACTCTAAACTTGAGTACTTCTGCAAATATTAGCTGTAAGTATGAAATGTCTATTTTGTATGAAAAGCTTTCTTGTCATGTGATTCTCATACGTATTTTCCAAGGAGCTGAAACTCTTTAAACAATCAGTTCAATATTCTCAGGGACAAAAGTACTCATTAGTTAGTTATATCAGCTGGGTCATGTATTTATCATGTATGTGATTTATCATGTATGTTTCTGGAAATACCTCTGTGATACAACTGTTTTTACAATTTTACTTCCTCAAAATTTCTAATTATTTGTTGTGCTTGTACTTTTTAAGTCTTGTTCCACTTAACTAGAAAACTTAGTGTGTGGCAGGAAAAACATTTTTTTCATCCTCTGTTTGCACAGGCTGAAAACAGTTTGTGTAGTTCAAATTTGCAAAGACAAGCCCAAACAAACCCTATGATAGAATTGTTTCTTCATAAACAGTATTTTCAAATACTTCTTTATAATTCTTTATTTTTTTAATGTAGAAAAGAGTTATTAGTAATTCTAGAGTTTGTCAAAAATTAGCCACCAATTTCTTTGAAATATTTGCAAGAGGGTAACCCTGGTCCCACTAAAATCAATCCAAATTTGCTGTGTGACAGCAGGAGTGATAGAATTTCTCTCAGAGATTTGAGTCACCACTGGATTAATGTTATGTGGATATCAGATCTCAATATCAGACAGGAAGTACAGGAATATTTCTATATTGATTCACAAAACTTACTTATTTTTTTCAACCTATTGTAATTGGGTTATGTTAATAGTTTTGTTGTTAATCTCCTATAAAAATAAAACAAAGGGGAAAAATGCATTTTAAAATCATCTATGGTTTTTACTAATCTCTTTCATGACAAAGTAAAAATAGGGAACATGAAAATGGTAGGCAGTTTAAATATTACTCTGGAAAGACTTCAAAGGAATGATGAGCATATCACTATTTTGGAATGGGAGTTTTCTTAGTTTAAAAGAAGTTTTTTGCGAAGTTCCGAGCTTGAAATTTATAGTTTCTGACACTGACCCACTGGATCTCACCTCTCAAGATAGATTTTGGGGATGAATGAGCAGTAAAATTATTTTATTCATCTTTCCTTTTACAAAAACCAAGTGCTATACCAATGCCACTGTTCTATTTCCAGGACATGTTGTCTCAGCAGGAGGCTACCTGTGAGATGTGATCTCAAAACACCTTGGTTATTCAATTTTTGTAAATATTTTATCCTTCACATCAGTAACACAGACAGGTTTTTCTCTGTCACAGGCAGTGGCAGCAGTCCAAGATGCTCTGAACAGCACAGACTAAGAAAGGGCAAGTATTTCAGTCCTCAACAGACATCTTTTAGTTTTTTTCATCAGTAAATCAAATGTTTATCCTTATGAATTACAAGCCATAAAATTTTATAGGCCAACAGTCAGTCCTCAGTGGGCCTAAAGATCTTGTTCCACATGAAAAAATCATACAGAGAAGAGTTTTTAATCCCATTGAAGGAGCATGATGTTTATGTCCATAAACCTACTCTTTACTGGTAAATGGACAAAATGATTTGGCTCAATAATACCAGAAATTAGTAAAAGTTCAGTGTTGCTAAACCTTTTCAAAATGTTGTTTCAGCGCTCAGCTTTTTTTAATGAGGCCACTGTGAAAGTCAAATATTTTTGTCTAAAAAATCTCTGAAGACAGGCACAGGATTTGTTTTCTTACAACTTCCTGTGCTGATCACCAGATATTCTTCAATAAGAGACCTTAAAAAAAATACTAGTATATCAGAACTATAAGGGAAGAGAAGATCATATTTGTTGCTATTCCTAAAAATTAATTTATTAAATTACAGGAAATTCCATGCAGTATACTGCTCTTGCTCCCAGCAATGATAAAAACCTTATGGGATTATCATTCCAGTGGCATTGTGAGATACAAGAATTTTTCTCCTTGATTAGGTTGCTGTAATATCACGGAGAAATAAATCAAACAAATAATTTAGGTGCAGCTTCTTCTTAAGTGCCAATATCATGTTTCATTTATAACTCCCAGTGGACCCCACTTGTCACAGGAAAACTTCATAAGTGTTTACAAAAAGATTTTTAATAAATATATTGGAATGTTATTAAATTTTTCTAAATTTAGGGAGAATTTTATCATCAGGAAAACTCATTAGACTTTCACTTCTGCTCCAATGTTGACTCTTGTAACAGATTAGCTCTTCTATTAGCAGAGCCAAATGCTTATCAGAATTCAAGAAAAGAGTTGAACTGACACTTGGCAGAGATTCTTGACACATGCATTAATAATATATGAATGTTTGTTTTCAATTTTTCACAGTATCACAGGATCACAGGTTCACACATTGTCCGAGGTTGGAAGGGGCCTCTGGAGGTCATCTTATCCAAACCCCTGCTCAAGCAGGGTCATATAGAGCAGGCTGCCCAAGACCACATCCACACAGCTTTTAATTATCTCTGAGGAGGAACATGCCACCACCTCTGTGGACAACTTGTGCCATTTCTTTGGTGAAAAAAGATCTGTAACTCTTTTTGAAAATCTCTGTGAAAAAGTTTCCTGACGTCCTATGTTGCAGTGTGTGTCATTGCCTCTTGTTAGTGGGCACCACTGAACACAGCCTGGCTCTGTCTTTACATCCTCCTTCAGATACTTGCATAACACTGGTGAGTTACCCCCTAAGCTTTCCCATATCCAGACTGAACAGTCCCAGCACTCATAACCTTTCATCACAGGAGAGGTATCCTAGTCTGTCACATATCTTAGCTGCCCTTCAGTGGGATCTCTGCTGTTAGCTGCGTATCTCTCTTGTTCTGGACACAGTAAACTGTGATCTATTCAGAAATAACTGCACAACTTCAGGGCATTACACTTTTGATTGAGGCAGTAAATATGGGTATTAATAAAAGGTAGCATAAATAGCCCTTCTTCTTACATAACTAACAAATGGACATTATTTGACAGAGTAGACTAAGAGAACTAAAGGTTTTAGTTCAGGCAATTGCCCAAGTCAAGTTTTGAACAGATTTTGTGTACTGGGACAGGAAAGAACTGATGTTGCTACAGCCTGGTAGCATCAGAGCTATCTGAAGACAGGTCCCTATTGTAGACTTTTTCCCTGAGCACAATCCAATTCATTCAGCTCTGTACAGAGAAGGCCTAAAATTTCACCTTTACTGATGTCACATATAGACTTTGCTCCAAACTGTCTTTGTTCTGAACATTTTAGCTGTTGATTCTGCACAAACTCTTCTTATTGATCTGAGTTTACACAGAAGTAGGATATAGTCCTTCTGTAACTTTCAAATAACTTATTCCAGTTGTTCAATAACAGCTGAACCCTTTCCAAGAGAGGGATGCACAGCAGTTTAGGAAATATGACGCACATATGACATAAATATGAAACCTACTTTTGTAAGAAAACATGGACTAGAATTTAAAAATAACTATGTGGATTTTGGCATCAACAAATAATTTTCAGAGAAATCTGCAGTCAAGGTGAATGTCCAGTAATTTCAGCAGTATTCAGTAAAATGGTAAAATCTTGGCAGGATTTTTTAGTATCTTCCAGATGCCTTTTATCTCATCTGTCTTTCAAAGACAACAGATATTTAAACCTACCATTATCACATCAAGACCTAAACACATAATACTCTTGTCTTTTTCCCAAAATACACACTAGTCTCACTCATATGAGTGTGTTTAAAAACAAATTAAAACCATACTTTATTTAGATCACACAAGCAGTCTGGCTCAGTTTTTTCCTACTGAACCAGCTCTGCATTGGGTAAAGCACCAAGGAAAAACCAGCCCACCACGGGAGCAGAGTGTGGGAGCTGGCACTGTGCATGCTGGCCTTGTGCCTTAATTCCCAAGCTTGGGACCTGCTCAGCCCCTCCCTGGCTTCATGAATTGTTACTGCATGCAGCTGGGAAGAGCTTTGAGAGAAAGGAATAAGGGAAACTTTCAGCACAACAGCTTGGTAAGCAGGCATGGTACCAAGATGTTGAGTTCAGGCCCCTTAGGCAGGAGAGGGCCCTGAACTGGTGTGTCCTGAATTGCAGGGACCAGTTGTGTTCCTTAGTATTTGGGTCAGTCCAAAGAATTTTACCCTTTCAGAAAAATTAAAAAAAAAAGAGAGATAGCACAGCCTGTACTGTGTGTGAGGCACCCACATAAACAGACAGACCATTTAACGTGAAGAAGTACTTACAACACTCTGTTGGCATTGAAAGACTAGGATTCTACTTCGTACTGGGAACAGGCAAAACAGATGATCTTTTTAAGCAGATAGGAAAAAAAAAATATAACTGTAAAGCAAATGAGGATAGGAAGTCAGATAAATTTCAAAATTAATATTCTCCACTGACAGTTTTTTGGGTTTTTTTTGTGTTTTTTTTTTTTAAAGACAATACCAGCATCTTAGTTAGTTAGTCATGACCATTACACCAGGATCAGAAGTCACACACACTCTTGGAAATGGCTCATAATGTGAAATCTAGCTTCTACAGTGTTTGTAGAAATAGGTAGGTACTAACTACTCAAAAACTCCACTGAAAAGGTGCAAAAGAAACTGTGAGAATCTTGCATGTACACATAAGATTTTTTATTAACTTGGTGGGTTTTCACAATATAGCTTTTAGTAGTAGACATCATCATTACTGAAGTACAGTTAAATCAAAATTGCTGCATTATGCTGTTACCTGTAATTGAGTAACACTGCAATTGCCATTAGGATTCAAGCACTACAGTCAACAAATTTACAAGATAGTCTTGCACAAAAAAAAAGGGGGTGGGGTGAAGGGGAGGTAGCATTAACATTTTTTTATAGTTACCTGGAACTCTAAACTTCTTGACTGGAGTGCTTTGGTACTAAACAATTGCACGACACAGCAATGCATATGGACATACTTTGACAACTTTACTGCTCTGCCTAGAAAACAAAGAAGGGACTTGTTGCACATGCACACAAATATATAGACATATATAGATAATTTTCATAACATTTACATGAAGTTTATGAGACAAACAATTTCACAACACAGTGTGATGTCACTCTGGCCTCATTTTCTGTTCCACACACATGGTAAAGACATCTGTAGCTGTGAATACAGGTGCTTAAAGCAAGTTTGTGTGGTTGTAGACCCTGTGGAAGGCTAGGTATATGATGAACATTACAATAAAGTATTTAACATTAGGGAGTTCATAATATGTGTTATTAGGTGGGGTAACAATAAGGCATCTTTAAGTCGGTTAAGAATTGTCTGGTAGATCCAGAGAACTGACTGGGGGATGGCTCTAAAGTTGCTACTGTCAAGAATCAATACCTTTCCCCACAGATATTAGACTTTGAAAATACTGTTGTTTCTTGCATGCAACTGACAGGTCACCTTCCAAAGAAAAACACACAACTGCTATTCAGCAACATTGCATCTGATATGTGGGAAGGTTACATGAAGAAGTCTACCAAGAGGTTTGCTTTTCCCAGTGGCCGTTTTTGCCTGTGATCTCAGCTTCTCTTAACATGTCCAGCTAAGCACTGCAAGGTTTTAGGAATTGCTCTGACCCTGGCAGACAACACTGCAGGAAATGGGTGCCTGGACAAGGTGGGAACACCTTTGGCCCTCCAATTTCTTCCCAGTACTAACTGTCTGGTCTGTTAGAATCCTGACAGGCTGATATTAATAACTCTCTGATATTGTTGCATTTTTTTTCCCTTTAATGAACATCATTAGTCCAGCACAGATTGGCTGCAATGAACAAAGTAACAGGGTGAAATTTTATCATCTGAAGGAAACGTCTTGGTTAAGTGGATCTAGTGGTTCTTTCTCTCTTACCACTAGCTTTATAATTGTCTAATTCATCTGTATTTTTGGCAACACCAAATAATTCACAATATTGTAGAACTTATCCGAATGGAGGGATTACTATTGGCATTTAGTACATAGAAAGCATAGAAATTTATTGGGCACCTAGGGTTGCAGGATTTCCCTGGTAAAATAATCACTGGTGGTATGACATTCAGATGTTCATTTTTATGTCTCAAGCTTAATATCCCAGTGAAGGGATGGAGCTGGTTAGGGCTTGCAGAGTTACTGTATCAAGTTCTCTGTAGGTTCATTTACACAATATTGCATTGCATGTGCTTAGTTCACACTTTCAAGGTGAACTTCCACCAAAACGACTAAAGAGCATATCTGTTAAATACCTCTGTATTGTTCCCTCTTCCAAACTGCCTTGGCTAGGATAACATGCCATTGCATCTGCTACTCCTCACTATACTGTTGTTTTCACAAATATTTAAATACACATACTTGAAAGAAATGGCTCCGTTTATTTTGCCTTATGCCAAAATACACCTGGTGAAAAAAGGACCATGCTACAGCTAAGAACTGACAAACAATATTTTCACTTCTAATTCAAACTTTCGGTAATGTTATATAATTATGCAGTCCCACAGCATATGGGTTGGCAATATTCTCCCATGTATACACTTTACAGATGTACAGTGATCTTGGAAAGAGAAGATGGGGGATGAGAGATTATACGATGCAGCAACACAGAACCCCATAACACCATGAAATTATTGCTGCTGCTTTCCAGCATGCTGGAGGAGTTGGTGTTAATGCTTATTTTTGTCCTCTCAGCCAAAATGTCACTAGCCACAATTGCTCCTGACAAAATTAATCACATTTTGCCATATGTTTCCTAATGATCTGCAGATGACAGTTTGATAGCAGCTGTTGTAGACCAAGGGTATGAAAAATAAACAAAGAATACATCACCATTAAAAAGCTGAAAGGTTCCTGTAATTACAGATCTCCATCAGAGTGCAAAGCCTGGAGTATGTTGACAGCAAGATCTTTCCAATGTATGGACAAAAATTATTTGTTGTGACGTTTAAAGAAGACATGCACACGTCAGTAACTCTGCAGTAGTTTGCTTAAATGAAGGAATATTGATTATATAAACTACTTTATCCTAGCACTCCATAGCAAAACATCCTTACAAACTTGTCAGAGGCTATCCTTACACATCAGTCAGAAATGACTGGTGCACCTATAATATTAGCATAAAATTTGTATCTTACCACCTTGACTCTGAGTCACCCACAAAAAGTTCACACTGTTATAACATTTTTTAATTCTGGTGAGCAAATTGTGCAGATTAATCATGTGTAACTCAAGTTATCAATTTGCCATGAAAACACTCATGAATTTAATTGCAGAGAATTGCATTTCAAAGTGAATATTTTCCCATCAAATATTTTATTTTAAATCTTGTTTTTAACTTTGATAGCTTTTTCTTATTGAAAAACATCTTATGTTTTGAAATACATTCAAGCACAAGATGAAATATAAGGGAAATGCCTGCATTGCGAAGGAAACACAATCCCATTGTTTTAAAATGATCCCATTTACTTTAAAATGAAGAAAGAAAATAGAAATTCACTTTCTGGGGAAAAAAAAAAAAAAGGTAATAAATAAAATTAGGTAAGATATTAAAAGATATTTTAAGAACAATTATTTTTGGTTTTAGAATTATCTGATCTTTAAGGTCCATCCCAAGCCAAAACAATCTAAACTTAAATTCCAGAATATTGTCCAGAACATGGTACATAAATTAATAGTACTTTTTCAACAAAGTCTGAAGTCTAATAGTGAAAATTTACTAGGTTGGAAAACCAGCTGAAGACATATAGAAAAAAATATTATTATAAGAATTCATACAAAATTCTAAAGCTTATGATATCCTCTCCTTAGAGTTTCCACATACTCTCTTTCCTTTCACTCTGAAACTCACAACTAGATATGATGAAGATTTGCTTAAAAAATATTAAAAGATATGCTCTTTTTTGTCATGCTTAATGTCTTTTTTGAGTTTATGATACTTCGCCCTGGAAGAAAGAATTTTTAAGTTTTTATAGCATTGAGCAGTTTTTTTCCTCACTAGAGGCATCCAAGAGAAATGCAGGGCCAAACACACAGCATGCCCTCAGCAAGGACTGCAATTTTGCCTTTGCAATTTTTCAGGTACAGCTGAAGTTACTTGAACATCTAACCATTTGATTTACAGATGCAATCAGGTACCTGCATATACAAGTGATTGTAACTGCAGGTGTTAGATTGGGGACTGTCATTTGAAATTCTGCCTCAAAATTTACAAAATAATTACTGTTGAAATTATTTATGTGGATTTGTAAAATGAGTAAGCTTTGATAATTTGTATTCTCCCTATGTCAGAAACGTTAAACTTTTAAACATGTTTAAATCCTTAGGTAGACTTTCTGTTGGTCTCTGCTCTCATTATCTTCCCTGCTCCATTTTTTTTTATACCAAGTGTGAACAGACTCACTTGCCCTGGGAAAAAGGCAACTTTTTACTCTTATGTAGCTGTGCACCTGGCTCAGTTCTAGATTTCCATAGCTGAAGGATGGGTCAGTCACTTCCTTTTATGTACAGAACCTGGGAACAAAATTAGACACTTATGTAAAAATGGTGAGAGCCACACACTTGCTCCCTCTGATTCTTGCTTCAGCTGCATCAATGAAACAATTTGCACTGACTCTGAGGCTTTATGTGAGACTTTAACTGAGCATGATGGCCAAAATCTTGCTCCCCATATTATTGCTCCACCTAACAAACAATCTCAAAATCAAAGGTAATGTTTTCCCCTTCTGTCCTTTTAGCTGTCCTTTGCCTGCACTCGTAGGAAGATAATCAATACACATGAAACAGAAAGATAATGGAAGACCTTGCTTGTCAAATGTTTTGCATGAGACAAGGAGACGTTACCAGGTCACACAGCAATTCTGTCCTACAGACAACTATCATAAGGACTAATGTCACCTTTCCTGCATCTCTAAATGTGTGCATAGATAAATATGTGTACCAACCATTTATAAATTACTAAAAGACAACAAGCAAATCATGTGTAATGGTACTCTCTGAAATCTTATAGGAACAATAGAAATCTTCACCTGCTCTCCCTGGGCCCTGTCTTAACATTTCTGTGGTTTTCAGACTGCAGAAGGGACATTAGGGTGACACATTGTTCAGGTAAGAACTGTATTGATGACCATTTAATTTACTGTTCCTGCACAAGAACAAGCATCCCACCATGCCAGTGGAAAACTCCTGTAGAGATAAAAACCTACACCATGGAAGACTACTGTTTTTATGGATTCTACCAAATACTGTACATTTTAATAGAATAAATTATTACAAAAATTTGACCGTGACAAAGAAGATTTTAGCATTTTGTTCTTTCCCTTTTACATTAATTTTATCTCCCTTCTTTAAGATAATAGATAATAAAACCCTCCTCTGCAAAAGTGATGTCTAGCTCATTTGGTTTAGCCTGGCAGTTTTCCAGATCATTAAGGATATTTTTCAGTCTTAAATATTGGCTATGACATAGTCATCTCTTTACTCTGTCTAGATTAAAGTTAGGAGTATATGTTATTTGTTTTCCTTTCATTACACCCTTACAGGATGCATGTTGGTAAAATTCATTAATAGGAATTACAAAAGCTTTTCTTACTTGCCTGGACTCCTGTAAGGGAAAAGTAAAGTTTTCCCCAAGCAATACTGAAAACAGCAGAAAGTGTAAATAATAAAAAACAAAATTAAAAAACCCACCATTAGATTTGCCCAAGCAAAAATGCAAGTTAATTAATCTTGTTATCTGGAGAACAGGAATTAAATCTGGTAACAAGAATTAAAATCAGCATCTCAAGAAAAGGAACATCTCTGGGTGGTACCAATGCCAGGAGAGTTTTAGCAGAGTGTATGAACAAGGAGCCAGTCAAGAAAGATTTAATTTGCTCAGGGCTTTAGAGCATCTGCCAATCTCTATTGAGAAAGATCTTCTGCAAAGTGAAATGGCAGCCCTACACAAGGCAAAACGCTGGGCACGCAAAATTGCACGAGGTAACATTTAATAGCCATGGGGCTGTAGCATGTCCTGCCTCTAATTCCTGAATCATACCACAGGTCATCAACAGAATAATTAGAATGATTTCTACTGACATCAGCAGGCCTTGGGCCAGGCTCCAAGCAAGGTGTAAGTGTATGACTGGTGATGGCACACAGACAAGGGCTTTGCATCAAGCTATAGATGTTATCTGGGAGGTAAATGCAAAATCTGATTATTACGATTCCACGCTGAAATCTGCAAACGTATTTCTGCTTTGTAATATCATAAGATAAGTATAATTACAAAGGAAATTACAATAGAATGACAAATGTAGCTGGGGGTTAGTAGTCATTAACATATAGAGATTGGCTGGGATATTGCTGTGAGGGAGAGTGATGCCAAATGAGACATTAAAAGGGTGAAAATGCCAAAAATTGTCTAACACTATTTTTCCTAATAATACAAATAGTTAAAGGGGGTGAAGAAAACTATGCCTAGATAAACTTTAAGGTGTAAATTTAACACTTTTAGGAATTAGAAATTCCTTACTGAAAACTTCCAGTTACCCTGTTTTTCCAGTTATACTCTATAAATTAGCTTGGAGAAATTGTAACGTTCTCTATGGCTATGGAAAATTCTGGAATGTAGCAAAACAAACCATTTCACTAGAAAGTAATTAGTGCTTTTGATCCTTCTCCAGAATCTGTCATGCTGTATTGGACAGAATCATGATCCCAATGCCACCAACCACACACTTGTTGACTTCAATGTGATTTTCAGTGAATCCAATCTTCCCACCTTAGAACTTCCTATAGAGGCATCCAGAGGTTTTGGAGTCTCTAATACTCCACACAATTAATTTTTGTAATTGGGTAAGAAAGAAAGCAGCCTTTTTTGAAGGTCTCATTGGTCATCATGACTTTGGGAAATCTTATCCCTCACTAAGGCTTAAACAGCAAGATAAAGCACAAGATAAAGGGAAAGAACAGTACTGTGGAAACCTCCTTCTTTTAGATTAACATATAAAGATTTAATAATATTACCAAGCACCTTTGATTGTCAACCCTTAAACAACTCAACAGACCCTGCTTTCCTCTGCAGGGCAGTCTCTTCCCTTTCCCTTGGGAATCAACAAAACTGCTACAAGAGCTGTGAAAAATCAACACAATTTCTCTGCAACTACTGCCTCATGGTAGAGGCAAGCCCTTGATTATTTCTGTCTTTTGGAAACACGAGTACACACCAGCCTATGAAATGGCTGCAATGTGCAACAAAAAGAAGGGCAAAAACCTTTAAAGATATGTCATGTTTTAACAGGCTGTGACACAGCCTTGGCATGTGCCAAGGGGGAAGGCAGAGGGAGCTGCCTGGGAAGCATGTAATGTTTACCTTCCTGACACAGAAACATTTTTCCTGGGCCTGTCATCACTTCTCTGAATAATTGCCTGGAGGAAAGCAAATGGTTTATACTACTTCTGTAAGAACAAACCAGTCTGCCTGCCAGCATCACTGGGGCAAGGCTGTCCCACTCTCCAGACATGGGGCTGGGTCTCAACTTGCTCAAAAAGCTTTGAAGCAAAATATAGAGTGGGTAAGATGTAAGATATATGATGTAAGAGACAGTAGCTGGAGTTAGGGAAAGGAAGGAAGGAGGTGGATGAGACACGTCTATGAAAAATTCTTCCTGGAAAAAAATGTTATATTAACATTATGTTATATGAAATTATATTTCATAAAATCTAGAAAATAACCACTCCTTTGTGAATATAGGAAAGCACGAGGAGGATGTTTCAGATGTCTGAATTGCCATGCCAAGCACATACAGCTACACTGCCCCTCAAATTGTCCTAGTCAGGACAGACAGACAGTATGATGCCTACAAGTGTGCAATTGCACTCCACAGTGTTGACAGTATTACTGGAACCTGTGCACACATTTAATGACTGTCACAGTATAATGTTGTCAGGGTTGACCACATTTTCCATTCCAGAGGGAAAAGTGAGGTTTAGCACTGGGCTTCTTTTGAGACTAAGCATCAAACTTGCCTCACTGTTAAAAATACAATTGGGAATATAACATTCTTCCTTCAATCTGTCTTCTATTTATTTGGTAGTATGACAGATACAGTCACATCTTTCTCCACCAGATCCATTTCAAATCAGATCTGAAGAAACACTTTAAAAAATAAAATGAAAATGAAAAATTACCTAGGTTCTGCAGTCAGGTGTGTAGATGCTTTTTTGTTGTTGTTCATAGTGTTTAGCAGAGAATTCAGACAAAAAGGGAAAGAAGGTAGGATTTTCTAATGGGCAAATGTATGTGTCTCAGCTTGGAGAGGCCACAGAGAAAATTCCTCTCTGCTTTTCAGAGATTTACTTTTCTGATTTGTCTATAACAGGACAGGAGAGTTAGATGTAAAAAGCAAATGTTTGTTAGATAGTGTAAAATCAGTTTGAATTCCTTTCCTCTTACAAAATCTTCAACCAGGAATGTACCCTTTGCATTACAGTGTAGGATAGGAACTAGACATCCTTAAGAGCTACTACAGAAGTGGTTCCTCAGTGTGAGGAAAAATGTGTGGCTCTTTTATTTTAAGCTGAATTTAGAGAACACCTGTTTTTTGACCTAAAATGTGGCTGTCGATGAAACTTAAATATGGGTCCAGAGAAGATTTTCTTTTGTCACTTACTTTATGCCTAGATCTGAGAGTTTTGATGGCACCTAATCAAATGAAAAGGAAATCAGAGAAAAATGTGGGATAGAGAAAGTAGTAGAGGTAGTTATGCATTTGGTAGAGGTACAGAGAGAGATAATGGTCCCTTTGCTACCAAAAGAAAATGGGTCGGCAGGGTTAAAAGGCACTGGAAGCAATACTGATGGCAATGTAATTTCTGAAAATGAAAATGGTAATGATTTTTATTGGCCTGTAGAAGAACTACATGGTAATAGTACTGCAGCTGGTGAATCTCAAAAGACAGTTGAGGAATAAAAGAATGAGGTGCTTCCAAATGACCTCCTTGGCAGCCAATTTACCATCAGTTCCAGCAGGGATGCACTTTTCAGACTTCCCTACAGGATGCTTTGCTTGGCCCTTCAGCCCATCAGCTCTGGCAAAGGTGGTAGGCACAGAAGTATTCATTTTAGGTTTTAACACTGTAAACACTAAAGAAGATATTTTGCTCCCTTTTCCCCTGTAGTTCCCTTATCCATTCACAATCCCTGGCTGCGATGGGATCAGAAACAGCCAGAAGCACAAGCCACCGGCACCACTGGCAGTGAGCGGATGGTGCTCAGGCAGACAGTGCCCCATCTCTCACCATACACCAGCCCTGCTCTGATCTGCTGGGAACAAAGCTCCTCCTTCCTCAGTGCCTGCACTCCTCACCACTGTTTGCCTGCTGCTGTGGGGACAGACCACTTTCACAGGCAGAGGTTCCCTTCCTCTCCATCTGTTTGAACACTGAGGAACAGGAGGAGAGCCTGATTTCAGTCTAATCTGACTTTACGACACCCCATCGCTTAAGATAACCCACTGAAGTGTCCTTTCCACTAGAACTGGCAGGCATGGGTAAACCATGGAATTCCACAGATTTTATCCCAGTTCACACCATGGTTATTTAAGCTTGAACACAAAGGGATAGTAGAAGAGAGAAAAGTAATTAATTAATATTTTAATAATTGAATTAAATAATAATTAAATTGAATAATAATTAAATTAAATAATTAAAAATAATATTTTCATTATTTAGTTCACTATTTTAACTCAATTGGAAATAAAACACTTTTGTATTTTAGAGCTGTTTGTTCTTTGTAAAAGGCATGAAAATGGCTGATGGAAACAACTGTTAGGGAAAGATTTTCTGTTGGGAAAACAGAGGCTCTGCAAATCGATGTATCTCCAGGGAAAGATCAATTTTTATGAAATTTTCCCATCATGATAATATAAATTAAATACTTTATATTTACATTAATTTCTGCTTCCAATTAGACCAACACTGTGCCTGATGGCACTTGCAGCCAGAAAACACTCTTTTTTACTCTCCCCAATGAGTCAAGCTTTTTTGTTTGATCAGCATCTCCCTCATGCACCAGAGTTTTGCATTGACGGAGATTTGCTCTGATGAATCCCCAGAGTTTCAACTGAACTCAGAAATGGGAAGGGAAACCAAGAACCACATTACAAATAGGCATTAAAGAAGGAAAGGCATAGTGATAACAAAGGCAAGCTGAGCTAGATGTGCTGATATTGCCAGTTCCCTTTGATTTTGAGTAATTTGATTCAGAAAAAGCTCTTAAATTCTAGATTGCTTGTTATGAATCAGGTTTGGATTTAGGTATTGCTTAGACATATTTGACTTCTAACAGAAGAATCAACAAAAGAGTGAGGGGGAGAATAAGTTCTGTAAATAGTATGGCATGAAGAAAAAGGAACACAGCATGGCAAAGCCCTGATCAAGTGCAGAAGGCTGAAGAATTAAAGGGAAAACATGAAAGAAAAAAATTTGTATGATTTCAGTAGAAGTTTGATTGTGATTGTCTTTCAGACTGTGATATGCACCACTGTCCTGCCTGACGTTGCCATGGAAAACGGAAAGCTTCTCACACTAATATTTTTGACACCAGCACAGTGGGGTTTCCTGGCAGAACAGAGATAGATTCTGAAATCCACTTTCACCCAATCCTACTGTGGCCCCTCTTAAGAGTTCACAATGGACAAGGAAGGGGACTTTGGGTGGAAAGTCATCATCCCTTTCAGGAGCCATGCAGACACCCCTTTTTGGCAGAAGAGGTATGACAAGCCATGTCTGGGAAGGTGCTTGGTATATAATGACCATCTGGTTACCTCCATGGGTCTGCACCATCTAGATGAGCTAGTACCTGGGGCTGAGGCTGACAGGGTGAAGTACAGGCTTTCCGTGATTCTCAAGCAAGGAGATTGCTGCTAATTGGGAAAACCTGGGGGTATGGAGGGCGGTGTCCTTCCTTTTCTGTGTTATAGTCACTCTGTCATATATAATCTCTCTGCCTTAATTAGGAATACGTCATAATCCATACTCTCTACTAAATATATTTCTCTAATATCTTGCTTGTTTAAACTTTAGTTTTATGATGTGTTTTTCCTCTGTTGTAATTAGAAAATGTGATAAAGCTATTCAATGAAGTGGAGAGCAAGGTCTTATCAAATGAAAACTTGCAAAGGCTGCTTTATGACAGAGACAGTTTGAGAAGTGATAAAATAATAATGCAAGTTCTTTCTTTTTCGACAGGCCAGATTTACCAGTACACCCCAGACACATTACTCCTCAACAGCCACACAAAACAGCTGTAAACCTGGATTAACCAGGCTGTTAAATCGAGTTTACAGCTGCTTTGCATCACCAGAATGGCCCAAAGCAGGCAGCACATACCGGTGAATATGGGCCTAATTGTACACTAATGAACGATGAAGTAGTTTAGGATCCAGTATTCACTTTGGCAGAATGAAAAAGAAATCTTTATATAGAGTAGATATGTTAGAATTTTACTGGCTTTGCTCAAGGGGAAAAATTCATCCTCTTTTATTCTGAATGGATTATAATTAAGAAAAGCATCAGAAACAAATCATTCAAGGTTAGAAATTTAAAAGAGCTTAAAGAATATATCCACTCTTTCCAGATATATTAATGCCTTCTCAGGCTGGAGTTACAGCAAGTGGAATTCATAGTTCAATTATAAAATAACGGTCAGAAAAACCTGCTTAGGTAAGCATGTGTTTCCATTAGGGAAGAAAAATTATTACAGAAAACAAGATTAAAAGTTAATGTTCCAAATCTCATTGTCTGTATAACTTCATTAATGCTGGATAACTACTGTATAATTAGCATGGTGTTCATTGTAGAAACCTGTTAAAACAGTTGAAATTAAGTCCACCTGCTTAGTCTGTAGTTACTTTAAAAAAAACCCACAAAGATCAGAGTATTTTTCAGTGCTTTAAGACACTGGTTTTCCTTTGTAAATAAGGCTTGTGGCCTTAAGGCATTCACATTGCTGGGAATCCAACAGTCTTCAATATAATTTGACAAACACAGAAAGCATAAAAACTCCAGATGACTGGTTCTCATTTGTATATGCAATGAATCATGCTCAAATTGCAGGGAAAAGTTGGGACAGGACAACTCAGGAGGAAAGTAGCACATTTTCCTCTTCACCTTCCCAAGGCCTCACCAAGAGTAGTGCAAAACAATCTGGAGACCCAGGCCCTCTGTAGTGAAGGCTCCGGCATCACACATCCCTCCAGGTCACTCCGCAAGCCAAGAGGGACCTGGCCTTTCAACTTGATTTACCTTGGGGGCTCTGCCTTCCAAAATCAGTTGGCAAACCACAGTTTTCATTTAAGCAGAACTGAGCCTATTTTGCCCAAGCTAGGTAGAGTCTGACTGTGGGCACATTGGTGTAGCCAGGGGCAGGCTGAGGTGAGCACTGCTTTGTGCACTGAGCCTTAGCCCACATCCATGCAGACACCAGCCCACATCCCACCTCTCAGCTGGATGGTGGTTAGCTTAGCCAAGGGCTGTGCTCACCACAAATAAATGGCTTCCCCTTCACAGCTGAGCAGCATCCAGCTGGCCCAGAGCACGAGCAGAAAGAGATGATGTTTGCCTGAGACACACCACGGAAAATATACCAGTAAAATATTACATTCACTTTGAAAGCACATTATCCCAAGAGGGATAAAAAAATATGCCAGTTTAAAGAAAAAGCCAGGAAAATCTGGTCTTCAGGTTGTAAGATATTTAACCTTTTTCATTCCTGAATGCTGAGCATCCCCCACGCTTTCACTGATAATAATAGCAGTAACAATAATAAGAGGATATCAAAATCTGAAACAAAAGGCAGAGCTGAACTCAAAATACTGAGGACGTATTCTGAAAATTATGCACCTACAAGACAATTTAGGAACTTAAACAGTGGGAATAGAAAAATGGAGGAAAACCTCATTAAAAAAAAAAGGAAAAAACTATTCAGAAAAGTCTTTTGTTGCTGAAACTACAAAAGAGAATGATGAATCAGATTGTGGCATGTCATTAGAAGGAAACATCTCTTCCCTATGAAAATGGCTTTTATCCAACTCAAAAATACAATTTTCATGTTGTATTTAATGGAAATCTCACTTCTTAGGGAAAAAGCACAAAAAATACATTTTCAGGGCCAATATAAAACATTTTGATAAAAGTATCTACTTCAAACAAGCGTAAAGCTTGTGGACACATTCATAAAAAGCAATATGCAGAATTTTACATATTATATGAAATATTCAGAATATTACAACTAAAATAGAAGATGGTTAATAGATGCACACTACTATTGCCTCCTTTTTTTGACACCGCCCTAGAGATACTTTATTGTAATAAATCCAGTCAAGTCCAAATGGCAAGATACTGCTAACATATGTGCAATTCTCTGACCATAATCCCACAGGAAGTGTATTGCTGCACATAATTACAGACCAGTCTCTCTGCTAGCATAAAATTTTGTCACCACCTCGATCTCAAAAGAATGAGCCCAGATTACACACAAGGAGAATACGGCCCCTTATTTATTGAGACTATCTGTCTCTTTTAGTACTTCATTATTATCTGCATGGATGAGCAGATTAACTGGGCATCTCTGTCTGGGAGGATAAATATACTTGTGTCTGATATCCAGGAGGAAGGGTGGATGTTTTTCTGGATGCCTGCTCCCAGAGGCTAGATTGGTTTTTGGAGGAGTCTTCTGTTTCTCATTTAGGGGACAGTTAACTTTTGGGCAGATTGGGTCAGTGTTTTGGGAACAGTTTGCCTTCTGGAAGTAGGAACTTGACATGACAGACAGGGAATAGAAGGGGAAAAAAAAAGAAGAAATAAATTACTAGGGTGTTAGTTCTCTCCCAAATTAGAGCTAGGTATCTGCAGCTTCCAGGCAGAGGCAGACACAGTTTAAGCTGCTCACAAAAGTCGATGGCTGAGCTCTCCTTCACTGCTCACTGGGGTGAAAGGGTGACCCAAGCCTGATGTGCACTGGATGCTCAGTGACTCCATCCCCAGACACCCAGGGCACTGAGGAAAGTCAAGCACATGTCACTCTGAGTTAATCCCTGCATATGCTTTCATGGAAACACGTGTCCTGGGGGATAGGTAATGCTCATCCCCTGCTATAACAGTGTTCATTTATGCATTTATGTAAGTGCATTGGTACCAGATGGGGCTCTCACTCCAACTATTCTCCACTTAATCCATATTCTTAAAGAATATTCAGAATTGGGTAATGCATTGAAATACTTCAGGATCCGTGTCTCTGTTGTGGTCAAAATAGCTCAAGGTGAACCTTACACAGATTTAAAATAACTTGGAGGATATTAACTCTCAGTGTGGAGAACAGCAACAAGCTATTCCCACCTTTGCTTTAACTTCTTTAAAGAAGTTGTTTTGCATGCATCCATCATGTGTGAATGTAAATCTTTACACTCATCTCTGAAATGTCTGAAAGTGGCCCTTTTTGGGAGCAGATCACTAGACAGTTCACCTGATCTGGTACCATATTTCATGTGTCATAACTAACACAAAAATAATGCTGGTGTCCTGCCTGTCTGTACATCAAAAGCTAGGAAGATGCAAAATAGAAACTGGGTGAAACTCCACTAAGAGAATGCTAGTGATCAGACAAACAGGGAGTAATTACAGGCTAACCAGAAAGTCCACATGTGACCCCAGGAATACACCAGACCTAGTGGCAAAATAAAATCCTATCAGATTTCCAAGAACATATCCTTTCTCAAGAAGAAAGAAAAAGAGTCAATTCCCCAGATTTAATTGAAAGCACTGATAGAAAATCTACTGTGAGCAGAAACAAATAAATATATAGCGCAAAAGCCAAAGGTCAGACAAGGTAGATTACTGGTTTTCCCCTTCTAAACTAGCTTGGATTCTAAATTCCTCTAAAGATGAAGCTGCAACCTAAACAAGGTGATTTTGCCAAAATACAAGTTTGAAAAACTGTTGGACACAGTTATGTTGGGTTTGTTCACACCAATGCTATGTCTGATTTTTAACTGAACATAACCTCTTGAAATGGGTAGTAAAGTGGAATAATAATGACAAACATGCTATTTTCTCATGTAAAGGAAAAATTCATTTCTTACACTATTTTGTGACAATCATTCTTGGTTAAAGATCACCTTTCGTTAAAACCTTACATATGAAGAAATTTGGGAAGAGTCTTGAGGGTTTTTGTTTCTTCATTTTAAGTTTGGATAAATTACCTTCTTTAAAAGCAACAAGATTGTCTAATAGTTCAGCCTCCATGGAAAAACACAGTTATCAAACTAATTTAGTTTCTGATAAAAGCAAGCAAGCAGGTAAACAGCTCTGAAGAGATTTCTCTCATAAATGAAACATTGTACGTGTTTCCGGTACAAGTCCTCAAAAATCCGTGTGTTACAAACTTTTATCCATACCCTGAAAGTTAGGTACACTGAGGAAGGAAAGTCTTCCTGAACTGCTATGCCAATATGCATAATGAGACCTAAAAGATTTGAGTTGGGTTTTGTGGCAGAGGTAGCATTAACATTCTTAATTAATAAGAAAGAACCAAGAAAGGATAACTTTTTTTTTAAAAATATTTGTTGCTATAAAAAACGTGATTTATGAATGGAAAGAATGATGATTGTATCCCATTATAGATATAATCCATGGAGTCTGGTGTATCATATTTGTCAACAAAGATTTGAGACCTGTACTGTTACATCCAAGTGAATTCTGAAAAAGCAACACATCCATGTTTTCTGTATATTGTCTACAAATATACATCTGTGTTTAGACAGGCTTATATATATGTGTGTGTCTACAGATATCTCTATACTGAAAAAAGGAAAGAAATGTACCAAAATAGTGAGAATTTTATCTGGAAAAGAAATAGACAGAACATATGTTTCCCATTTGAACAACGTGGAGAGCATTGGAGAGACTGAGTTTCTTGTCAGGTTTCTGCTCTGATTTGCCTCCAGAGCACAGGATGGACACCTGTCTCCTCTTGGTCTACCAGGTGCTGGCAGAGATTGCACATCTCCTGTCACTAGGTCCCTAATGCTGAGGAACCACAGCAGGGTGACATCAATCCCCTCTAGAGTTATCATGCCTTGAGCACCTCTGTGGAGACAGAGAGCAGTGCTGAAAGCCACAAAAATAGGCCATGCTACATAAAACAGCTTTTTTTGGAGTACAGGCTTCTAAACTTCGGTTTGAATATCAGTCCCACAGCTGTAAAATTCTGTTTCAGGCTCTTTTAGGGCTAGAAGTAAATCCTGAGTGTCTTTGATATTATCCCCTTCCTGTCATAGGAAATATCCTCTCCCTTTTCTTGAGATCTACAGATTACGCAACTCTTACATAAATGGAATTTGACAGTTTTCTAGGACTCTTGCTTGGTGTTCTGACACCAGGACTACAGTATCTTTGGGGAGAAATACAGGCATTTGCTCAGGAAAGGAAATAAATGTGTGGAAGGTTAGACTGAGACAAAGAGGGACAAAGACATCAGTTTGAACCTGTTTAAAACTTTGGGTGTTGAATGAAGTTTCTGGGGAAGAGAGTAGCAGGCAGATAAACTTCTTCAAAACACTATATTAACATTTCTAACTGAAAAGGTCTCACCTACTTGACTTCCTAGTGACAAATGAATTCATATAATGCTTTAGAAATGTATGTAGAAATGTGTATCAATCAAAAAACAGTGGAAATTTTCCACCCTTTTGTCTTTCTCTGTTACAGCAAGAGACAACAGAGAAATGAGGCAATCGATCATAGCTTGTACACTCAGAGTCCTAAGGCTTGCAGGATGCTCTGTAATTTGTGATTTGACCTCTTGGTACCTTTGTCTTGCTGAGGTTCTTACAGAAAAAAATTATGTGCCAATGAAGAGTGACACAAGATTCATCTTGTTTGACTGGCTAGGTCACAACAACAGTTTGGGTTATTCTATAGCCATATGTGACGTCTGGGAAAGATATAGTGAGGCTCTGTGGAATTGCTTCCTACAAGCATCACCAAGAAAGCCACAAAACACACCCAGGTCTGTGAGGTGGAGGATCGGATGATCCATAATACACTAGCAAGCACAACAACATAAATATCTTGGATTAAAGGAAGCAAAAACCAATCTGAATAACAGTGGGTAGCACTCTGCAACTGTGTCCACTGCACTGCTCCAGTATATGCAACATGTATGGTGCTACAAGATTAATGCCATAATTTCCATGCCACTGCCACGTGGCTGCCAGAAAAGGAATGGTAGAATTCAGCAACCAGGACAGACTGGCCTTGGGTCTGGCTAGTCCTTGGTTCCTCAGGGGGTGCACTGAGCTCCCTGGCTGGGGCTGGTGTGGCCTGCAATGTGCTGCAATGTCCTCTGGCAGATGAACCAAGGCACTCAGTGCTGGCCTAGGATCAAGAGTTGGGAGTACCTGTTTGTGCAGGTGTTCATTCAGCATCCTCTGCATCCTAGTAGCTCATTACTGTTGCTTGATCAGCCCTTTGTTATCCCTGGACAGTATGGGCCAGCAATCCCTTGTGTACCAGCCTCTTGCCAGGGCAGCTGAGAGGCATTCTATACATCTGGTAGCTCCCTGATAACAATAACCTTCATGGTGTCTTATAAGCCTGAGGTGAAGATTGCAAGTGATATTTGCTTACACACTAGGAAGGCAGCAGTGGGACTCACAGGGGGATAATGTGCTCTTCTCATCTGGCCACCTTCGCTCTTCCTATCAGGTCATGTATTTATTTACTGGATACAACTGTATATTATGAGTCCTGCCACATCCAGCAGTGATGCCCTGCCCTCACACACACACACACACACACTCAACTCACTCACTGCTCTGCTATTTACTTCTGATTTATGGTCCACTGGCAATCCACACGGAATGGGATTGAAAATGTTACACCAAGTGAATTAATTATAGACCACTAGATTTATAGGCCACCTACTGTATTTAAAAATAATTGAACTGTGAAATTATTAAGTTAATTGACAATTTCTGTAAGTTTGAGGGTTAGGTAATTACAAACGGCAATTATGGAAGAGCAAAAGTATATTAAGTAGCACTGTCAAGAATAAAAAATTTCTGGTACTTCAGAGGTCTGTTTTTAACTTCAGTATGTATGAACTCTCATCAAACCAATGAATCCAAAAGAGGTATGACTCTTCAAGAAGGAAGAATTAAAATAGTATCAAATGTATTAGAAAAATATATTAATTTCTGAGGAAGCAATACTGAAAATCAAGCTAATAATTAAATAAAACTAAATAAGAATTATTAGGGAAATAGGCAAAAGTGGGAAATTGGAAATACTAAAGAAAATTACAAATACCAAAGAAAAAATTTGTGTTAAAATACTTGTATGATAAATATGGAGACATACATGGAGAAATAAATTCAGTGCATCATATTTAGAAAGATGTTTTAATAATACAGGATGGGGCAAAGAAGATAGCTAATACAATGGCCAGTAATGAAATCCATGATTCTGGTCACCATAGGAAGAAAAATTACAATAACATTTTAAGCAGAAAAAAATAATTAGAGAATCTCAGATGATCTTTAACTGTAACAAAGGACTGAGTACTGAAGTCACAAATATACTCAGTTTAAGAAGTGAATACACAGACAATATTACCACAGACTTAAGTGTTTCCTTCTCCTTTGTATTTCACCAAATAAAACTGGTGACATTTCTGATTCTCAGACACATTTACTGTGCAGTGAAAGCTATGGAAGTCTCCTAAATGTCACCTCAAAAAAAAAAATCCAGGTAATTACACTTCCTGGAGAAGACAAAACCTTGGTTATTGGTGAGACACTCTAGCATTTCAGAGGCACAGAAAAGGAAATATACAGAAAAAAATCTTATCAGGACATCTTTTAGACAATGTGTTTGTATTCAATTATGTCAACAACATGCTTCCCATCTGCTTCAGCGGGAAGAATAGATTAATAAAATTAACTTTTATCAAGACAGAGTTAATCCCCAGTTCCCACTTCTGTCACTGTGGAGAGGCAGACTGCAACAGGGTCCATGTGGTTCATCAGCCCCTTGCCCCAGCACCTTGTGCTGGTGGGGATATCTCGGGGACATGGCAAGGTCAAGGTCACAGCTGTCCTTCTGACACTTCCACCATCTTTCTCCCAAAGTCCATTCATCACTTGGCCCAGTGCAGATGGCCCCCTGCCTCCTGATACATCTCTGCATCTTATCCCAGTATGATATATTTTTGACAGCATTTCTAGCCAAAGAGTGCCCACTTGACAGTATCACAAAAGTCTTGTTGACCAGCTTGAGAACAGAGCTAGCCAAAACTCAGAGTTTTGTATTTATTTGAAACAGTAATATTTTGCAAAAAAACCCAAACTGAAGTGAACTACAGAAATAATACCAGTGTATAGATTTCCATTTCAAATTACCTCAAGTTTCATTCAGCACTTCCAAAAAAATTTCAGGCTTCTTTTTCCATGTTTGCATTGATTTTATACAGTTTTGAAACATCAATAGTGGGTGCACGGTGCATGTCATATGATAACCTCTTATGTTTATTTTTATAGTTAAATTATCAAAAGGCTTTATATATAATTATATCATAATATAATTATATAATGATATATATATAATAATGATTTACCATTTTCTTTTCAGGCTCAAAGTGCCTTCTTCCTGAGTTGTATTGACAGCTTATGTGATAATCAAAGCCTTTTCCCTAAGACAAACTTTTTCAAGGATAGTTTCCTAATAGTCTGTAAAAACTTCATTTATCCTGTCAAGTCATTATTCAGAGAATCATGAAGTCAACGTGACATGATCAAGAGGAGAAATTATCATCACATCTGGGCCACATCTCCCTAGTGATTTGAAAAAGCCTGATATGTGAAAAGGCCCCTTCTTTGACTACCAGGTTCAGCAGGAGCAGAAAGGCTTCAGCAGCATTAGAAGTACTTGGTGTTTCCCAGGATCAGCCCTCCCAGGTCAAGGAGTCAGGTATCTCTGGATGTACCTGAAAGAGATTCTTTAACACTTCATTATAACAAAATCCTAAAAGTGCACTAGATTTTGAAAAAACCTGTCATAAACAGTAAACAATATAGAATAGTGTAAATTGACTAGTCATGGGGGGAAAGAACCCCACACCTAACAAGGAAACACCCAGGAAATTTAATTGCTAGCCTAACTTCAGAAACCTACTGTGCAGCCTGTGAATTGTCGGTACAGTTCCTTGGCATGGTGTTATTAAAAAGTAAAACCAGGAGAAATTTCCTCATAATCACTTGCACAGTTTTTATAATATCATTAGAATATATCTCCGGAGCAGAAATCTCACTGTGAAAGCATATAGCATCATTTTCTGATAATTGTTTTTTATTATTTTCATCTGCTGTGCATTTTTTTACCATATATTATGTATGTTTGTTTTTCTCTCTGGTGCCTAACAATGGTAATGGCTGATCTGTACAGTACAACCAGCAGCCCGTGCAAAATTTCATAGAAGCACTTTTCGGTATGCATTGAAGGATGAATGGAGGCATCACAGATGTTTAAATGTGATTTATCTTCATTTTATCTCTAAGAAATTCAAATACCCTTTCTGTCTAGCATGATAATTTGTTTAGTGTAATGTGCATTTGGTAATGATAACAAGGGAGACATGTTTAACCTAAGGTACTGCACACTGCACTCAAAAGAATTGACTCTTTAAAGTGTGCTTGTGTAAACCGAGAATTTAAACTCTCAGTGCATGTGAACAGCTGCTCTGATATTGTGTTTGTATTAGAGGAAAACTTTTAGGACATCCCTAGGAAACTAATCCCCAGGAGGGCTGAAATTCAGAGGAGGCTAATATGTCTGCACCTTTGATCCACTCTCCACTCAGCAAAGCCAGACGGGATTATGTCAAAGCCTTTAACAAAAATACTTGGGGAATTTTAAACCCAGAAATATCTGCAACTTTTAGAATCCAGGATCCTTTTCATTAAGTCTTCTTTTCTAATATTTCTGACTTTATACACATCAAAGTCAGTTTGCAGGGATGACAAGAGTAAATGTCACTAAAAGTCTCTGTGCAATCTTCATGCTCTGCCATGTAGCAGACACTGATGAAGTATGTCAAATCAAGAGTTAGTTTAAGGAAAAGAAGCACATTTTCACTTCTTTACCTTTGTCTCCCTAAAATTACTAAAAGTACTGCAAGTTTAAAAGTTTAACCAGTGATTTGTTCATATACTGCTTACCTTCATTTCTCAAGGCAAGAGAACTTATGTATGAAAACAATCTTGAAAAATCTGTGACAATTAACTTCTTTTGCAAAAATTTGATACACTCAGATAGCACCACAATACAATGCAAAATTTGCTGTTTATTGACAGCCAGCTCAGTGTCTGCACAATAGTATCAAAGTCATACTTACTGAAGAGCAGGTTAGTTCAGCAGAGAAACTCACCTCTGGTAAGATTAGAAACACTGCTAACTTCCAGAGCTATGTTTTGACTAGCAGCAATAGAGGAATGCTTGAAAAAAAACCCCAAACTTGTCTTTCCAGTGAGAGAGACCACTATGCCATTTAATTGCATTTGAAGAGGTTTTAAAGGACAGGTTTTGTTCTGAGTAGGTGGTGGCAATAATGCAGAATTTCACAAGATGACTGCGGTAAATGCAGCAGCAAAGGCAAAGACTGCTTAATAGACAAGGAACCTCAGCACCTATTTTTACTATTCTTCTGAGAAGTAGGATTTCCTTAAATCAATTTCATATTTCAAGGGGTTTTAGTCAGAATTCAAAAAAAAACGTATTTAGAACTTAACAGATCAAAATCTACAGACACAGCCCTGGAGATTCTGGTTAATGTAATGGAAATTGGCTGTGAATGTCTAAAGAAATATGTTTGAAGATCTCGCTGTCACTATAGAAATGAAAAGTCAAGACTACTTAGCACTTCAGCTTCGTGTCATAATTATTTTTTCTTGTCCAGCTTTAAGTTCCTATAATCTGTCTTTTCTGTAGAGATCAGAAAATTCTTTTAAACAGTCATCCCTCAAGATGGATATTTCAGGTTCTCAGAAAAGCCCTCCATAGCTCCCGGAAACCATGTCATTCAGGTAGCCAAGGGAGCTGATCTGATGTCCATTTCATGTTTTAGTGGTGACATTCTGCTGTAAGACCAGTCTCATTTGGAACCAGCCCTAAGTGATTTTGCTTCTCTGTGCAGGTCAATGGATAACTAAATGCCTGTGAAATAGTACCATGGCAGCAAGGTAATACTCCTATATTTCCTTTAATGACAGTTTTTGTTTTTCACTGCCACTCTACCCCATTAATCCCACTCAGAGAGGTGAAAAATGAGGTTCCATATATCCAGGTAATGGGTTGCATGTTTTCAAGGTCTCCTCCACATCCAAGTCTTCCTAACTCTTGAAGAACCATTACCAAAGTTCCTGAATTCTTTCTCATCTCACACAATGTTATAAAGCTCGACACCTCGATGAATTCCTAAGGAGTTACTCTCCACCTTCCATATGCCAGCCCCGAGGTCTGCTGAGCAGCAGGATACAAAGACAGCTTGCTCTACACTTGCAAGCTCTAACAGGGAAAAACACATGCACTTTAGATCTTACTCTTGTTGGAGTGCAAAGGAAGTAGAATTTATTCTACTGAGGTTATAGTAGACTATGGATTCTAACTGTGAAGCAGGGAGCACAGTGCCTGTGGAATAGCAGGCTGCATGACTTTCTCAGTCTTGCCTGAGAAAGTGACCTGGGAAATCATGAGGAGGAATTAAAACAATCCTCAGAGACAGAAAACAGCCTTGCAGGTGCTGTTTGTCTGTTCCTTGTTTTCTTGCAAGAGAAGGTCGAGGGGTGGTGAACCCCACTGACCAATGATGGTGCTGTGTTAGTTTACTAACCAATAAGAGTTTTACTTTTCTGTACTTTTCACGTATTGGTCTATAATAAAGACCTGAGATAATAAACCGAGAGAAATTCTCCTGATCGACTCCCAAGAGAGTCTGTGTTGTTCTTCTCGTCATTCCCAATAGAGCGACAGTAGGACGGCATGTTTCTCCTCAGAAGGAAACAATTCTGTTCTCACGACACAGCTTGGGGCCTGTGTTCTGTCTCACTGCCCATTCAGCTCAGGACTGAGCTAGACTTTGACCCAATTTTGGCCAGGTTGGATGACCTAGAGCTGTTCTGCTCAAACTCATTTGCAGTCTCTGTTGGGGGACCTTATTTGAAATTGCAGCCCAGCCCCACCCTGCTTTGGAGCTTCCCACCCTTCCTGGGGAGCTTGAAGGAGCAATCCCTCCCCTTTCATCCACAGCTGATCCTTCACTCCATAAATGCCTGCAAAATAATCTCAGAGTATGGTGGAAAAGGGGTTTGCAGCAGTCTGGACACAGATGTGGCATGCAGTGTTATGTGGGATTTGTCAGAGGCATCTTAGAGGGCAAAAGAGCAACTTTTCCTTCAGGATGGCTGCATGCTCTCTCTTGCAGTCTGCTGTGAAGTTATTCAAGATTTTTACTTCCCCCTCACCCTTTAATTTTATGTGATTGGGAGATTTTTGGTAGCAAGTGTTTGGCCCTTGTTTCTATGAGCATGCCATTCATGTTTACCTCAGAAAGCCCTGCCTGGACTTGTTTAGAAGAGTAAGTAACAAATCAGATAAAGTTTGTGTGACAGAGTAAAAGAGAGTAAATCACTTCAGGAGCATAAATCAGCCTCCTGCCGCTTGTCCTTCTGGAGGTTAAAGACAAAGTGACAAGCAAAGACGACAGAGATTAAGGAATAGAGTAGCTAAACTGTCTTGCAAGGAGTTCATAATCTTTTGGCAATTAATCACCAATAGTGGGGTCTGATCTGCAAACACCTACCTACAAAAACTGCTATTCCTCACCCTTTTGCCCAAGTGGAGCAAAATACAGAAGTGTCTCAGAGCTGTGAAAATGGGCAGGGATCTTGAAATATCCCAACATACCAGCTGGATAATTCAGATGAAAGTTTTTGCACAGATAGGTTTTTAGCTTTGAATAATGGAGGTGGTAAACTTGGAGTTTCTTTTGCCTCCTTTGTTTTCTCCTTTGTTTAATTATTCCTATAAAAAAAAAAAATATTATTTGACAAAAGATTAGTCAGCATCCATTAATGTACTTTCCTGGCACAGAAATTTGCAGAACAAAAGTAATTCCTTGTGAATAAGAAAGCACTATTTTTAGGCACTCAAATAGGGCAGGTTACACAGCCATCTCCCAGTCAGGAGTGAAACCTTGCTCTTGATCCTGGCCCATGGCACAGTCATTTTACATTGCTCCATCAACATAAAACTCAGGCTTCAAACTAAATTCATCAAACTTCAAAGAAGCTCTGCAGGCTTCTTTGAAGAAGGCTTTTGCAATGCTGCCATTCCAGGTTCCATGGTGCAAGACCCCCAGTCAATGGCAGCGTGTGGGACCCAGCAGGAGTCTGCAGCACACACCAGCTACTCCAAGCATAGGCTGTGCCAGTGTTCTCCAGCACTGCACTGAGCAGACTGATCAGAAGGCCATGTACCAATCCCCTTTTGGTCACCACTGAAGATTGGGACCCATCATTCTCATTCAGAGGGAGTTATAGGACAGAACAGAATGTTTTGCTCAGGGTTGTTCCTGACAGCACTGCACATCTAGTGTAGTAGCCATTGTCACACACATGTGATAAAACACTCAGTCCTTTACAACAATTAACCCACCCAACCGACCCATTCCTTACATTAAGTTAGTTTTCTATGCAAATGGTAGTTTACTCTAACAATCATCAGCTTTTTAGGATTTCCAGATATGGCCGTTGCTAAAACCACCAAAGTTCTCCATGAAACATTATTGTCCCCTGCTGAAAGCTCCATCTGTGGGGAGTGAATATTGCTGCAGCAGGTAAAGGACAGCGACACAGAGACAGGAAGAGAGAAGAGGAAGTATTCTTGAGCTTTGTCCACAGTCATAAGGCTTTCCCTGGAAATATTTTAAGGGAGTTCAAGATGCAGGGCTTTGCCAGTCAAAATCAACTTCACCTCATGCACGTGGGCTCTCAGCTTAGCTGATCTCCCAGGAAAGATATGAAGCTCTTTCAAAACAAGCAAACTGCTTTTTTAGGTCATACAATAACTTGCTCTGGTATAACTAAAAGTAGTATAACTAGTTTTCTTTCTTAGCAGCCTTGGTCCTGCGCCAGCACGACCAGGGTGTCTTTGCAAAATGCAGCTCTATGAGCCCTGGATTTCTGTATCTCCTGCTTTTCCTGTGTGTATCAAAACCCAGCGGTTACCTTGCCTACTGTTGCATTTCAGGCACACATCCATTCATGCTACATTCTAGACAAAGAGAAGAAGGGAAGTGCTCTTTCCAAGCAGGAAGACTGTGTTATTACAGGATCCCGAGGACAAGGTTTCATGTCAGTTAAGGACACCCCATTGCTTAATGAGCGAAACAGGGACAGTTGGTAGTCCACTCAATAGAGTTAAAAGAACAATTTGCAGAAAGCCAATTAATGATGGACATTATTCCATCTAATTAATTTCCAAGGAGGACCTATGTCTGGGGAAATATAAGAGACTTTAAGTTTCTCAGTTTACAGCTAGGAATTTTTCTTAAAAAAAGCAAAAATCTGAGAATGACTAAGAAACATATTAGCAAGAATCAAAGCAATGATTTTAAAAAGCAGCCAATCAGAAGAAGACAGATTTGGCACTGTGAAGATGAATTAGTTACTAAGCAAAATTAGGTTGAAGTATTATGACCAAGAAAGCAAATCCAGCCTTGCAGGCAGCAAAATGACTGCTTTAAAAAGCATTCAAAACTCAAGTTAAATTAAGGTATTATGAAATAAGGTGGAAAAAAAATCTTAACATATGACTGTCAAATCTGGATAACTCTATAAGGAAGGCAGACATTCTGGAATTTCATTTTGGGATCAACTGAAAAAAAAAAGAGGGGAAAAAATGTGAACTTGTGGTGTTTTACAGCCACCAAAACTAATGTTTAACCCTCTTACACATGAAAAAACTCTTTTCACTGGTTTTCCCTCTTCAAAATTCACTCTCAGCATATTCTGAAATTCTCAATTTCTACTTGAATAACAGTATTGATGGTCACATGACAACTAAACTGAAGAAGTTAAATTTTATCAAGATAGGAAATGCATATTCCAAAATCCTTTGTTTTGATTTTGTGGTAGGACATTAGGACATTGGTATTTTTTTGTTTGGTTGGTTGGGGTTTTTTAAATAGTTGGGAAACTATAAATTTTGATATACATTTTTCTTCCAACACAGTTTAAACATCCTAAGTGCTGCACTTGTCACAGCTAAGTGATCCCCCACTCTGAAAACATGGAAGATCAGACTTGACATTTCTGGCATTTCTGGAGTAACAGGTAGAACACAAACATGCTTTAAGTAAATGTTTTCTTCCATGCAACATAAATGAGTGAAGAAAGGCACTATCACCTTTTCCCTGAAGACTGCACACAGCATCTAACAAATAAAGTCATGACACATTACTCTGCACAGTCCTTCAGGGAGCTGAGCTGCACCACTGAAGCTCAAAAGCAGACCACTGCCAGCCTGTGGGTGTTCTCCTGGATTGTCAGCCAGTGCCCACATCAGGATCCTGCTGATGCTGTGCTTCAGACCTCAGGGTATGAGAGGTGTTAGCTCTGCCCAACTCCCCAGGCAAGCAGGAGAAGGCCCTGGTTTCTGAAACCTCAGTGAAATCCTGTCTGTCTCCCTGATCATTTGTACAGCACTCACTGGCACATCCTCTGAGCCCTCAGTCATTTACTTGTCCCCGAGTCTCAGAGTAATTTAGTTCTTCCACTGAGCCTCTGAGTAATTAAACAACACTTTCCTTTCTATTCCGATTCCCCTGTGTGTCTTAAAACTTCAGTGCATCTTCCATAACACATTAAGGTAGAAATCCCTGGCTTCCCTTCTCTGTCTGTCACACAGAAACACACATGCCCACTTGGGAGATAAATACAGATAGGCTGTATTTATCACTGCCTACATTCTTCCCCAGAGTTCTTCTTCCATCCCCCTTCTCCACCTCCTCCTCCTTTTCCTCCTCCTTCTTCCACATCCATGCTCCTGAGGTCTCCAGGGGGCTCACACTGATCATTCTACATCATTGTGAGAAATGCCTTCACATTTATGATATTCTGCCTCCAGCTAATAGGCACATCATTCCCCAGGGTAATCTTGGTGTCAGCTAGAGCCACACTAGCCTGTTTGTATCTTGCAGACAAATTGTTCTTGGACACCTACTTACCAACACATCTAGCAACAACGTACTACTCTGCCAATATATTGCTAAATTTGCTGGGGTTTGCCTTGCCATTGTGAAACTGGTCTTTTTCTCCCTTTTTTTTTTTTTTTTTCTCCCCTATAATCCCAAATGTCTGAAGTGTTCAAAGCAGCAGAGTCTAGACAATGGTCTGGCTTGGATTTTCTAATTTTATCTCCATCCTTTCTCCAGGCTCAAGCATTAGGACTTAAGCAGTGACAGGATATAAATCCAGATGACTTATGCTTTTGAGCTTTTTTTTTCCCCCATAATGGATTATATCTGGGAACTGATAAAATAAAATTAATTTATTTTCCTGAAAAATATTATGAGAATGGAAATAGCAGGTTAAAGAAAATGAAGAGCAGAGCATGCAGCTTTCAATCAAAGGACTTTTTTTGTAATATATGAGGAAAAATAACTAATGTGTATTAGGAATCTGAGAAAATAGATTATAGAATATAATTTTTATAACTTGCAAACATGAAGTAAATGGTTTTCCAAGTGAAAAGATGAAGCAGAATCACATTAGAGATTACTGAAGGACTCATAGCTGTTGACTTTTTTTATTAACAAGAGCAATTTGGAATATGTGGGTGAGCATGACCTGATGGACAGTTTTCTCTTTCTGACCTACAGTAGTCTGCACAGCAACATGAGGTACCTTTGCAAGCTAACCATCACAAGCAAAGTATCTGAGTCTCTGAGGACTCCGAAACAGAAAAACTTGATAGGACCTGCAGTGCTTATGATGGAGCACAGACACTCTCATTCCCTGCTCTGGTTAGTTACACAGCCTGCTTGTTCCTTTCCAAAAGGGCTGCTAAAGTTTTCCTTGAGGAGGACCATTCAGCGCCTGAGCCTTGCCAGTGACTCCAAAACAGAAATATTCCCTTCACCAGTTCCTTCACTACAAAACAATTTGGAAATCTAGAAGTGAGAGGAGTATGACTGTGCTTGTTCCCAAAAACAAATGCACCAAAAAAAAACCCATACAAGGGCACGAGCAGAAATCCCTGCCTCACCCGAAATGCCAGGAGATGCTCAAGCACTACCTTGCCCTTATGTTAGCATGAACTTTAAAAATGCAGCCAAGTCCTGAATAGGAAACCCATGGAGAAAAATAACATATAATCACCAGATTAATGGCTGCCATTTAACTCATATGTGTGAGGACATAGAAAAAAACCCACAATTTTGTCCCCAAGCCTGGGTTATTGCTACCTAACACTCATATTTTCACAGAACTTCTTCAACTGGGAAAAACTTATTACTTGACAAAATATATTTTCCTTCCCTAGAATAGATATAAGCAGAAGGTGTAAAACATTCTATATAAAATAACACTGAATAAGAAGTTTCAGCACACTCACCAGGAAAAATGAGACTTTTCCAAAACACATTAGGGGAGAAAATCCCATTTTAGACTAGTTGATGTTAAGAAATTGCAGTTTTTCTACAGAAAGCACAGAAATGTCGTGACAGCATGTTTTTCTTTCCATCATGTTTTCATTCTTCTTTTATTATATGGAGGAATGTTAGTTTTGGGGTTGTTTTCCTGTTACAATTTGTTTGTTATTCCAGGACTAATATAGGCTCTGTGCTCTTCTCAGCAGCAAATAATCTTACAGTAAATGCTAAAGCATGTTCTTAATATTGAACATATATCAATATTTTCATTTTTGTTCATGCCAAAAAGCATGAATTTGTGGTAAATATGAATGCAACTGCAATTATATATCTATTCAAACATTACCTGGATATGTCAGAGCTGTTAACATTGGATAATGTTTTGCTAATTGATAAGATAATGCTAATTATCAAGCCACAGCTTAGAAAAATAAAGATACATCATATGGGAATATATTGAGACATTACTCTTGTCCTTTGGCACAGAAATCAAAAATGACAGCTATTATTATGAGCATGTACTAACATTTTTAGTAAGCTTATCTTACATCAAATGAAATGGGATTAAAAAGAAAAACACAAGGCTAAACTTCAATGTTGAAAATGGTCTGATGGCCAAGATACAATTTCATCACTGGTTCATCAGTTCTGTAGTTTCAGCTCTTGAATCCTAAAACCCCCATCTCTGAATGTATTGTCTCAGTCAGTTGTGGGAGCTGGTATTTCACACATCAGAGGCTGGATTTCCCTGACTGAGATCAGTTTAGCTGCAAGAAGTTTGTGACATCATCTGCAAACACAAAATGCACTGTATGGGATACTCACACAAAATTATTTTTACCTTACATGTAGCCCATCTAACATCAAAAACCTTTAAGTAAGTTTTAGGAGGAGGGTGTAGCAAAGCAAAGACAACAGTAATATTGTGATCTGGGCCAGCATTGTAAAAGGAAGGTATGCAGATTTAGAGCTTGTTACAGCCTCATCTTGATTCTAGCTGTAAATCCAGTTAAAATCTTTTCATTGACTTTAATATCTGATTAGTATTTAATTTTTTGATGAAGCTTAATTTAAACATTTATGTTTATATATATATATATGCATGTAGACACATAAATATTTATGCTTTCATACATTTGTGTGTGTGTGTGTGTGTGTGTTTATATATGTATATATATATGCTGTAGAGGTGCATGCACTCTGCAAAATAAAATTATATTACAAACTGCAAGAAGATAATGAATAAGCCTGTCTTTTTCCTACTTGAATTCCATCAGAAAAGCTCTCTACTTGTAGTTCTTTTATATATATATATGTTCAGTGCTCACAGCATGCTGTTTTCATTACAGAGTGTCAGTGTGCTGGGAATTAAGGCCATGTTACACACAGACAGATGTTATTTTATAGAGTGTCATTCAATGTAATGGTACCAGATTTTAGCACTTAGCCTGCCTCCAATCACCATTAACAGTTTGTGTAATTGGGGAGCAGGAAAATACCTACTCTGCGTTGTAGAAACTATTTCAGGATATCTGCTACCCAAACTTTGGGAAGTTTTTCCTGTGAGCAGTAACCACTGTTTAAAACAAAATGCCTTAATCAGGAAAGGAGTGATGGAAAAACATTAGAGTATTTCTGGGCAGAGCTCCCCTTCTTACCTTCATTTCAAATCCATAATGAAGCAGAAGTCTTGCCTCAAATCCTGTGCAAATATATCTGATACAGAATATTCTGATGGCACCATTTGCTGGTTGTTTGCATTCTTTTCTGGTTTCTTAGTGTTTTTTTTATGGAAAATTTGTGTATGTAGACGACTGTCACTTTTATTCTATCGTAAAACACCCACACATCTGGAAAGCCCTCACATTCAGCTCATCCTTTGTCAGTGATGCTAAGGCAAGCATCTGCTATGTGCCTCTTCAACAGCACGCAAAATGTTACTGAGTATCAGGCAACGATACGCGGTTATTGTTCTCTTGACACGTTTTTTTGGATCCCAATTTGTGATGGTACACATGAAGATGGATGGTGCTTTCTGAGAAGTTTTAACAGATCCATAAGCAAGTTTACAAGGAAAAGCTGTATGCATTGGGCTGTAATGGCTCATCCAATACAACGGGGAAAAATCAAATGTTGCCAAGCTTGATAGCCCAGTTTCTGGGGAAGAAAAGGCCAGGCTCCCCAAACAGACCTTCAACAATGGGTCTTTATTTTAAGGCCATACTCAGAGTGCTGAAGCCATGAATATCTTCTAGAGGAGTGCTTTTCCAGTGGCTCTGAACTGGAAGCAGGCCTGTACATTCATTCTTGTTTGTTGCAATGCCCATACCAGGACCTGGACAGTGATTACCTCTAGGACAGCCCAGTGCCCCAGGGTCAGCTTTCTCCTGGCAGCAACCAGCTGCACCACAACTGGACTCTTAACTCTCACTTTTGGCTTGTGAGCAACAACTTTGTTAGAAATTGTCCCCTTCCACAGGTGGAATAGTTGTGTGTGCATTTATGCGCATATGCTTGTAATCAACTCTGAACTCCTTGTGAAGAAAGACATTTGCTGGGGAATAAGCTTAATTTTTCCTTTTTGGGTACTCCTACAGTCTCTAAATTTTGGGAAAATGTCAAAAGACAGTGCACAACAGGATCATCCTTCTTCATTAGACATTTTTCAGTTTTTTCCTAACTTGCTCATGTTTTTCCCTTTGTGGAGCATTTTTTTGGCACTAAAAAACCAGAACTATCCAAGTATGAGCACAAACAAAGCCTGTCAATTTGTACTCACCAACTATTAGTAAGTAGAGAGTAATAATGGCATTGTGTGAAGAGCATGAGCCATGCTGGAGAGGCCCACCGGGTATCTAGGTACACTCAACAGCATTCTTCAAGATCAAGAATCTCCTCTGGAGAGTTAAGTGCCCAGAACAACAGGTTTTATTGAGTCTTCTCACTCCCTTGCAGTTACATTTTGAGGACCTGGATACAGAGCCCAGGTCAGAGCAGCCCTGTGATAGTTCTAGCTCTCTGTGAGGCAGCCTGTTCATTCCCCCTTCAACCACGGCTAAGTGGCTGGGACAAAATGTGAACCTGGAGCTATACAAAGAGCTGCACAAATCAAACAGAATCAAGCAGACAAGGAACACAATTTATATAACCAACCAGACAGTTTATGTTACAGATTCGCTTATCTCAGTTGCTTTTTTAAGATAGTATTCAAAGAAAACATCTTTGTTGCAATAATGTGCCCATCCATGATGTAATGTGTCGAATTTCAATACACTCCAATAATAAATCTCTAATCTTTACCACTCAATTGTGGTCAAAAATCTTCTGATTCAGCCTTTGAGACATGTTGACATTTCTAGTGGTAACTTGACACAAGAATATTGAGCACTTTGAATTGTGATAAACATCATATTGCATGTGTTGGGTTTTTTGACTATTTTTAGTGTCAGCCAAGTTTGTGGATAAATGTACCAAATAGCCTTGCAAGAATATGCTTCGACTTTACTCACAGTCCTGGACATTTTTGACACACATTTCTCTAGTTTTTGATTTAGCTTCATAAAATATCATCATTTCTCTCGGGAAAAACCATCCTTCTTTTGGAACAAGTAGTCTTGTTTTCTTCAAGCTATTTTGTACAACAGCTCCTAAATCATGAGTGTCTCCACTCCATTGCCAAATCAAGACAGCACATCATATTCCAGTCCCAAGTACACTGGTGTTAATTTGGGTACTAGACACAAAGGATGTGCTCCTGATTTTTGCCTGTGAAAGGCAGAGAAGTCTCTGTAATTCTCTGAAGAGGAATTACAGGAAAGTACTGCTGCATCAGCAGGGAAAAACTGTTTTGATATGAAAGGACAATTGTTTTGCTCTATCAGAAGTTTTGTCTGCAGGATTTATGAGATAACATGAATATCAAAAGCTTTTTAAACCTAAATAAAACAAACAGAGGAATAATCCAGGCATTTCTCTCCATATTGTCTTATCCTCAAAGCCCTGGTTCATCACTGTACTCCTCTCCCTGACTTTGGTGACAGTCAAGGTGGTCAGAAGGCAGCATACACACACTGGAATGCTCTTCTGTCACAGTCTTTCTGAGCATACTCTTTAGGACCTGTAGCTCCCAAAAGAACATGAGAAATGTGCACATCTTTGCATTCATTATGTCCAGATGACTGCCAAAATGCAGTTGAATCATCTGATTTGCTAAATACTCTGAACTTCTGTCAGACGTTGAAAGTAAATTGTAATGGTCCTTTGCAAATCTCTTTGTTACACTCTTCAGGTTTCTCAACAAAGGCAAAGTAACATTCTTTTCCTTCTTTCCCCCTCTTTTTTATACTCTCAAACAATTTGGTTCACACATTAGCCTCATCCTTTTTTGTGGATCATTTGTGGATTATCAGTTGATTTCCATATATTTTTTCTGGAAATAGGCACTGCTGATTGTCAGTTAAGACCTGCTGGTTAAACATCCCAGGTTCTTAAAGGATTTATCAAATTATGGCAACTCAAATTTCATTACCCACCTTCTTTTTGGTAGTATATTACAAGTTAATATGCATCACAGGTTGACATTTATCAAGCAGAGATATAGGTTAGCTGCTCTTTGGCAATACTTTTCTACGCTTGAATTTGTTCAGAATACACATCCCTTCAATCTTCAGTTTATCTATTGCAAAGCCATTTTTTGACACTGGAATCCCATCTTCCCTGAGCAATGGCAGGAAGGATTTAATAAATAAGGTAATTGTGACAATCACATAATTCCCTCCAGCCTCATATTTCAAAGATCTCAGCCTCATGCAAGCAACAGAGTTCTCCTTGGACTCACCCTGCAATAACACATTGCACCTATAATTCCAGTTAGATCATGTCCAGTGATTCAGTTTCAGTTTATGTTAACACTCCAGGACATGAAGCAGTGTGTCCAGGGAAGAGCTGCGTGCTTTGTCTATCTCCCCTAAATCCAAGGGAAGAGCACATTAAAACTCAGGCAGAAAAACAAGCAGGAAGCTGAGAGTAGTTTACATTATCCAGGGTTAAAAACAGCCCAGAATTATTAGCTATGTCCTCAAACAGAAAAAGCATGGGATAAGAAATATTTCAATAAAATGCAATTTTTTTCCCCCAGACCTTAAGGTAATAACACCATGAGTAAAAGATAATAATACCAATCAGCAATCCTTAATTTTCAGATGTCCTAAAACCAATAGCTGAAAAACTGGTTTCTTCTAAGGTAATAAAATAGTGTGTAAAATATGACACACAGGAAAAAGAGTCCAGCACAGCAGGCTGGACACTGAGTTCTGTATAACTTACCAGAAGGGTGTTGGGGTCTTTTTTCTTTCTTTTGTTCCAAAGGTATACTTCAAATCAATTGTGGTGAATATAATACAGAACTACCTTATGAAGAGCAGCTGAAGTCATTTGGTTTGTTCAGCCTGAAGAAGATGAGACTGAAGGGAGACCTCATTGTGCTCTTCAACATTGTCACTGGGGAAAGAAGAGGGGCAGACACTATCTCTTCACACTCATGACCAGAAACAGGGCTCGAGAGTCAACCTAAGTCACTGAAGCTGAGTCACCGTTGGTTTAGTTTGGATATCAGGATAAAGGTCTTTACCCAGAGGGTGTTTGGACACTAGAACAGGGTCCCCAGAGATGTGGTCGCGGCACCAAAAAGCATTTGGACAGCATTGTCAGGCACGTGACAGGGCTTTTGGGATGTCCTGAGCAGGGCCAGGAGTTGGACTTCATGATCCTTGTGGGTTCTGTCCAACTCAGGATATGCTATGCTATGCTATGATTCTATACTATAATCCAGATGGGTCCCTTCCAACTCAGCATATTTTATTTTATAAATTTGGTGGCGAGTTAATTTCATCATGTAGAATGCAGTACAGGAGGTATAATTGCTCAGTTTATCCTGACGATTCAAATAACCCACAGAGAAGCTGCAATTTTGTAAGTAATTTAATAAGTTTTTTATGATAGAAAAGGTATTAACAAAGGAAAAACTAACAGAGAGTATCAGGAAAAAACTTCCAGATGGCAAGATGTATTAGTTGGTGAATAACTTCCCAAGGGATGAGGTGGAAGTTGGATTGTCTGGAGCTTTAAAAATAGACTCTGACAAATATAAGCAAACCTACAATAAGCAATGATCTTGCAACAAGAGGAACTGTTCATTCTTCTTCTCTAGCATTTGTTCTTATTTACAGTTCCCATCTCCTTGTTCAGGGACTGTCTTCTCTGTGTGTACTCAAGCAGCTCCAAAAATCAAGAACAGTGATTGTCCCCTTCATCACCAGATCAGGCACTTCCAGTGTTAAATCCACAACTAGCAACAGCTTAGGTGGCAAAATACTACATTGGGAAATGAAACCATCATAACCTCCACTCTTCAGCAAAGAAGGTATCTAGAATATTCACTCTCCTTAGCCTTAAGTTATGTGGAAAAAAACAACAAAGGCCATGTACAAACATTTTAGTACAAGAAAATGAACCCTTGAGAACAGCTGTCAGTGAGGGTGAGGAAACAACAGCTAGCAAAAACACAGATGTACTGTGTGTCCTATAAGGAAAAAGGTGGTGCAAAAATATGAAGCCGTGTATTTGCTTCTTTTCCATGAGTACAAAAGCATCTTGGGTCTCAAATACTGAAAAAAATTACAAGCAAAAGAGAAGGGGTAAGATTATCAAACATCTGATAGTTTGATCACACAAACAAAGTTTAGTGTGGCACACACAGTTAATATTAATTGTTTAATTTGCCACTGACCTTAAAACGTGATATCTTAAACAATGGTTTTTATCAATGTTTTTAATACAGATGGTGCAAAAATCAAGATAATTTTTTAAAATGACACCTTATTGAAAGGAAAAAAGTGAGATCATATACTTATGAACTGATTCCCATTCAGACAAAAGAATTTGATATATTTTTGATGCTGTAGGACCTATGAATGAATATAGTTTCAAGGTATTTTTATATTACCTAACTTAATCTTCAGAAACAATAGAGAAATCTAAATGTTTGACTTTCAAATACCCCTTAATTCATCCAAACAAAGAGTTTGTGATGGTACAGATGCTTTCCTACAGGGGTGCCATCACTTGGATCCTTTGCATGTATTTTGTTGTCAGTCTGAACAAAATTATGGAATAACTACTTCTTAATGAGCTGCCTGGTCATCCATTAAGTGAATTGGCAGTGGAAAACTGAGCTAGACGGTCACTCTAATGCAAGAGGAGAAAATTGGCCTTCCACAACCTGCTTGGCTTCCAACCTAGGCTGCCTAAGCACTCCCAGAGCACCTAGGATGAAAATTAGGCTGTTGCTAAACATACAATGTTTAACAAAATCAAATCAGAAATATTTTTATATGAACCATTTAAAATTTAAAAATGGAAAACTGGCATATGTCCACTGTTTTTTAATGCCAATTTCCAGAACTCCTATTTCCCACATTATGTCAGTGAGGTAACTGAGGCTGATCCTCTCCTGTACCTGAGAGAGAGGAAGACCTGCATTAGCTGGCTCTTGTCTGCTGAATTTTTGAGCCAAACACATCACAACCAGAGTAAGAGCCATGTTCAGTCAGCTTGAGCTTCTCTTGATGGCCTGCAGCCTTTAACAGAACTTGCACGAATGCAGGGCAGCTTGGACACTTATTTTGAGTTTTCCCTTGTGTAGAAACATCCCTCTTAAGACCTCTCTCCTGGCCAGCTGTGACCTCTTTGACATTAGATGTTTCAGCATATTCTGCCCCAAGCACTCTTCTGTGGCGTGTTGTGCATTGCATTTGAGTTCAGAGGAAACATTTCACTTTGCTCTGCATCAGCACCCAACCTACCAGGCGTCTCCCAGGGAAGGAACACCTTCACAACAGCACACATTGGTTACCAGGTCAAATGTATTGGATTTAAACCACAGAATCATTTATGGCATAAGCTGAGGGTACTTCAGAAACCTCCTCCCTCCTTTCAGACTGCACCAAATGGGACAGGCTGCAGCTCTGAAGGAGCAGTTCCACAGCTAAGGCACCGGGTGTCTTGGTAAATTCAAGTCCTTGTTTAGAGACCACTCATTACAGGAAGCTAGGCTGCCTCTTCTTCCAGCAGAAACCAGACATGATGGCCAGCAAGGCATGCACAAACCTTATCATCCTGCTCAGGGTGTTCCCACAGGAGTCTTAACTGGGATTGAGGACAGAAGAGAAAATTTATTATTTTAGAGAATTGTTGCAGTGTGCATATGGGAACAAGTCTGGTGGAAGTGAATTTTCATTTTTTTTCTTACCTTTCATGCATGGACAACTTGGAGCAACAGATTGTTATTTACATCTGCTGAAGTGCTACGAAGAGAGACAATTTCGCAGGGCCGTATTCAGTTCCTACCCCAAATAGCAATGAGCAGCTAAAGCTGAACATTAAATGTCATAACCTCTGTGGAAATCTCAATGAAGTAAAAAATCGATATGCCTCAGTGCTCACCAGGAAAATTATCATGCAAAGGGAGCTCCTTGTGTGTTTTCTTGAATAACACTGAACAATTACAGAATGCTGCCAGGGTGAGTAAGGGTACCTTGAGAAATCTTTGTACACAGAAGATGGTGAATTACACCACATTTTCTAGTCTGTCTGGCCCCTCCTCACTGCTTTACACAGCAAAGAAGAAATCGCTACCCCTATGAAATGTGTGTGAATTTACAGGCTCATGTCATACCAGTTGAAGTAGAGAGAAGGCAGTTTCACAAGGATTCAAGCTGCTAATGGCTAAAATTCTGGCAAATATTAAAGCTTCCTTAGGGATAAACCTTGTTCTTGCTGAAGTTAAAACACAGCCAGTTCTCACCCTTCCTGCCAGGGTCGTCAGGAAGGGCAGCTGGGATGAGTATCCTGTGAAACTCTGGTTGGGAGCCGGGACACCTGTGGAGGCTGTTTGCCATGGCCTCTGTGTGTGTAAAGAAAGGAGAGCTTCAAGGATCTGTTTTTCATGGATGTTCTCATTCACCTCTCCCACAGTCACAAGGTGAGCAGTGCTTTTAGGCTTGTGGCACTAAAAGCGGAGTTTTTCAAAGACTTTCTCTCACAGAAAAAATATCTGTAACTCACCTGTTATTAAATAGCATCTGAGTCTGCAGCTCCTCTGCTTTTCCATCTAGAATTAACTATGGATATAACTGCCATAGGTTTCCATTTGGGAGACTACTTTTTGTTTAAGTGCACACAACAAACTTCTTCCATTGAGAAGAGTGCAGTGTTCATTAACCAAAAAGCACACAGCCATTAGAACAAGACTTAAAACTTTACATGAACATTTAAAACACTCCCATTACCTTCCATATATTTATTAATTCCAGCTTTAGCTGGTTCACTTTTCCCATCCCCTAAAAAATGCCAAGCTTGGTAAGACTTATTTCTAAAAATCATGTCTCCTCCAGCTGATATCTTTTTTGCCTTCTCCTTTAAAATTAATTTCTTCCTTACCATACCTATTATTTCTTTTGTGTTCCTATCCAAACTGCCTGGAGGCTGTGAGCCTCCAGGTGAACCTCACCATACCGGTTTGCTCATCTCTCAGAAGGGGAGATGAAGACTTTTTAAGAGGTTTTCTAGATTTTCTGCCTGGAAAGCAATAATTTCAAGTTTTCAGAGTTCTCTAAATAGTTAGATATGCAGCATTCATGGAAACATACATGGATGTAGCTGGGCACAGGCAAGACAGGCAGTGTCCTAAGACAGAAGACTGTCAGCAATAGGAAAGTGAGTGGGTTTAGCCCCAGCTGCCAACAAAGCACCACACAGCTTCTCACTCTTTTTGCCTTGGACTGGGGACAGAATTGGATAGACAATAGTGAGAAAACTCATGGTCTGAGATAAAAACAGTTTAATAGATAAAGCAAAAACTACACACTCAAACAAACAAAACAAGGAATTAATTCATTACTTCCCATGGGCAGGCAGGTGTTCAGCCATCGCCAGGGAGCCCAGGCTTTGTCATGGGAAATGGTTGCTTGGGAAGGAAAACACCATCACTCTGAATATCCCTGCCTCCCTCCTGCTTCCCACAGCTTTATATAGTGAGCATGACATCATATGGTATGGGATATCCTTCAGGTCAGTTGGGGTCAGCTGTCCTGGCTGTGTCCCCTCCCAGCTTGTTGTACATGGCCAGCTCATTCACTGGTGGGATGGGGTGAGAAGCAGAAAAGGCCTGGCTCTGTGTACAGCGTGCACAGCAATAACAAAAACATCCCTGTGTTATCAACACTATCTTCAGCAGAAATCAAAAACACAGCACCTTACTGGCTGCTAGGAAGAAATTAAACTCCACCATAGCCAAAATCAGCTATGGCACAAAAAGGATGGCACTGCTCACACCAGATGTCTATGACCTGACTGTTTATTGCAAGGGAGCAGAAAAACAGAGCAGCTGCAGATACTTTCAAGGGAGAAGTTCTGTGTTTGGGATGGCAAACTCTCCTGAGACAGAGGGCATATGTCCTCTCTAGAAGCACCATTTGCTGCCTTCATTCCGCTCACACCTTTGAAAAGGAAGTTTCAGCTGCTTTACCATCCCACACCACAAGCAGTTCAGACATGGCCAGCCCCCATCTCCTCATCCTTAGGGTAGGAAAATTCAGTTCTGTGTCTCTTGAATAATGAACACACACACACACTACGCAGTGACTGGCATTGTTCAGGCCTGCAGCAATAGAAGATTTGTAAATGACTGTTCTGGACAAACACAGAGGATCTTCCCCACGCCAGTTAGTCCTCAAGAAATACAATTTGTTTCCAGGTAACCACAGGCTTGCACAAGTTATTTGTCTCTGAGAACTGCTTGGAATATGGGCATGCACTAATCTCCTAAGAGAAATCCTTAGCAAACAGAGAAACTCCTATTGTTTGTTTGGTTTTTAAGTAATAAATGAATACTCACTTTTGCTAGACCTGTAGCCAAATGCCTAGACATGAGCATGCATTTCAAAACCCCACTAACACATAAGGGAATCACAGCTTATATTTGTTTGAGTCTGCATATTTGAAGAGAACTTATAAACTCATTTAATGCACACATTTTTGAGAGAAGCCTTGTCAAGGGCATATGAAATAGAAACACTGGCCTGATGGTGTTCAAGAATCACTGGCATCAGGCCTAACTCATTATTTTATGAAGGATCTGGCAGTCAATCAATGGGAAATTATCTGTGCTGTATTGACATAAATCATAATTGGTTTCCCTTGAATGCCATGCCAAATCCTTAACAGAAAGAGTTACTGTATGCTTTATACAAGTTTTCTTTCTTTATCAGTTTAAATCCATCTTTGAATGCAGACAAACAGTAGCAACCCCAGCAGAGCAATCCCTTGGGAACACAAGAGCTGCCATACCTAATCCAGCATCCTGCATCTAACAACAGATAGTATCTGATATCTCAGAAGCCAGGGAAGTGAGAAAGAAAATGCTTTGCAGTGTTCAGCCATGCATTGGGATTATAGGAAGCAGGATTTTAAGAGACTTTATTGTTCCTTCTCTAAATGGGAAATGTGGCTGCATCTCTTTTTTTCTTTTCTGCAAGTTAGAATTTGCTTATCTGTGCCTATCAATATAGTAACACTCACATCCTCAAATTTTTCTCAGAAACTGATTTCTCACTGAGCATGGCTTCTTTTTTTGAAACCTGGAGGACAAGCATGGCAAAGCAACACTTTCATTTGCCCTCTGGTTCTCAGCTGACAGTTTCTTCTGTGGGTACAAGAGTACAGGTCATGGTATCAACCTGGCCTTCCAATGCTGCTTGTCACACTCTGCCCAGCTGATCAGATGTCTGAAGAGACCTAGCACAAAATTAAGGCAGTTTTGCCTTGAAGACTTGCCACTTTCTTCACAGTCATCATAGCAGTGGAGTTACCTCCAAGAGCAGTGCTAACACAAGGACTGCCAGACTCACTTTGAAGTCTGTGACATCTCTCATGATCGGTACCAAACGAGGCTAACACTGCCTCTTTCTCTCCAGCCTTGTTTTCTCCAGCTAAAGAAGACTGGAGAAGCAGTGCTGAGGGTTGCTCTCCAAAGGCCTGCTAATTCCCTGTTCTGGGACAGAAAGAATGAGAAAATGAGAGAAAAAGAAGGAAAAGGCTGTAAGAAAGGAAAAGGATGGGTATGACAGGGTTTCACATTCACAGCTTTCTGATGAATGGGAATGCTTTCCATCATGCTACAGTCAATGAACCAAACTCCATCATGCCAACTGGCCTCTGCCTTCCCTTGTGAAGCATGTCCCAGGGCCAGGAGCAGATCTTGCCTTGCATAGCTGCTGCTGAAAGGGTCAACTCTCATTTTCAGCTGCTGTGGCCACGTCAAAGGAAGAGCAGCTTCAGCGAGTCCATGGCAAGTGAGAGCAAACACAGGCTAATGCAACTAAAACTGCAGTAAATCTCTCCTGCTCATTGCTCTTTTTTCCCCCCTAGTTTTTGTTCCTGTATTCATTATATGTGTTTTCCCATCACAGACCAGCAACTATTCTACTTTTAAATTCTTGGTGAGTTAATAACTCTTAAACCAGACAAACTGGCATTTAGAAACTTCATGCCTTTTTTTCCAATTTTTTTTCTTTTACTTTTCCTTTGTTATTTTTCATCAAGCTGTTTTAAGTTGAAAAAACACATTCCAGGATGTACTTCCACCAGCCAAAATAAGCATACTTTGTATCTGTTCAGGCACGAGGCATACATCTTAGATGCACTTGTATTAACTCACTAACCAACACAGTCCCAGGACTTAAAATGGCCTGTAATTTCTTGGCACTTGAACTGTGTACTTACAGTAATATCATAGGCTGACAGTTTGTTGATTAAAAGCAAGCCAACTAAAGCACATGCAGATGTCAGTGCTTGATTTAAATGATTATTCACATACTCTCTTAGGTTGGATGGAAAAAAGCCCCACATTTCTTTCTGCATAATCTGGAGTAACAACAGGACTTTTTTTCCCCTCTTTAGTAAAACTGTTCTTACTATAGATCTGTAATAATATAATAATATAATAATATAATAATATATATTAATGTTTACATCAGGTTTTAAATGATCTTCTGTATATCTTTCTCCAGTATTGTATTCCCTGGAGCTATTCTCAGCTTTAGAAAGACATGCTTGTTTTAAAAGAAAACAAACAAACAAACAGAATTGTTTTTAGATTACGGTAAGTTAAAAAAATGAATGGATTTTTTTTTTTTTTCCTTTTGTAGACCTCCAGGAAATCTTCAGGCCATATAAATGCATACTTTATAATTATAAGGCAGAATGGCCTTGAACAAGTTAGCAAGCCTTCTGATCCAAAAGCATTTCATACAATAAAACCAGAAATTTGAAAATATATTAATCATATCACTGTATGATAAGAATCACTTATGCTGCATTCAAATAACAAGATAAAAGATAATAGAAAAAGGTAAAGAAACAGAGAAAAAAATACTGTATTTCATACCAAAAAATGCAGAGATCTCTTTCCCATGACTTTACATGAACCCAAAATGCAGAAAAAACAAAAACATTTTACTGTCCCAGGTAGGTACAAAATTATGTCAGCATAAGAGACATCTGAATTATCTCAGACAATTTTCCAGGCACAAGGTGGGAGTGCAAAGAGCTATGAAGGGAAGAAAATGGGTAAAGATAATAAAATTGTGATGCATTATTGCAAAGTAAGCCTAGGGAGAAAAGCAGGTGTGTGAGTGATCTGTTGTGATGATATACACTCCAAAGAACAGTTAGTAGTAGTTATCTCTCTCTTCCAGATATGCCATCAGACCAAGTCTTCATTCCAAGATACTGAAATATTCCCAGGAAATATCTGAAATAATGACAATAGAAGAGGCACTGTAAGAAGCAGTGGGAAGTGATACAATACAAAAACATACTTTCAGCACCATTGCCAAAACCTCCATTTTATTTCAAAAGGTTAATAACATCTTCTTTGGTTTTTTTTAATAGCTACACAGACAGAGACATCCTCAGAATAATTTCATGCACAGCTAACTTTGTCAAGAGGGTCTCAGAAGAATGTCTGAGAAGAAAAGGGATCTGTCTCACTCCAAAGAAAAACAGCAGCTTGGGACACAAGCTTGATAGCTGGGAACAAGTAAGAGAAGTAAGTGTAAGCAGCGCTGACTTGGATGAGGGACAAGAGTAACAGAACAGAGGAAAACAACATCGTAGGAAGAACAAAAAAGGCAGAGAACAGACTGCATTTCTGAAGATCTCAGATGCCTGTGTATTAATACAAAAAGCATGAGGAGCTATCTGGCAGAGCTGGATGTCCTTAAACAAGAACAAAATTATGAGTCAACTAGAATAAGAACCTGGTGGGAATACTCACATGGCTGGAATACTTACCAGCTTATTCAGCCAGGGAAAGGCAGGGAAGAGGTGCTGCTGAGTGGCAGAATGTAAAAAGATCTGGAGAGAAGCATCTTGATAATAATGAGGAAAAAGCAAAAATGTTATCCTGGCAAATGTCAGCCATCAAACCAAGGCAATCAAGTGGAAGACACTTCTGTGAGAAATTAAAAGAAAGCCCCCAAGGTACAGGGCTTTGCAGTAAGAAGCTTGAAAGCTCAAGCATCTCTTGGGAAAGAGGAGAGCAGACTCTCCAGAAACTTCCCAAGGAGGAAGTTTGTTGATTTTTTGATGCAGAAAACTGTGCAAGCAACCAGAAGGGAAGTGGGTCTGGATCTTAATGTAGCCTGTAGGGAAAAGTTATTTGAAAATGTCAGAGTGAAAGGTAAAAATAGGAGTGAGCTGAGGAAATGAGAGTTAAAGAGTCTCCACAAGTGGAAAAAAGCAAAGACAAGATATTGACCTGCAAAGAGGAACTTGAGGACCTAATAAATAAGATCCCATGGAAAACAGGGAAAAGGAGTTCATAATTGTCGACACCTAATAAAAGCAAAATTGTGGAATATTCTAGTCAGCTGGGGAGGAAATGGGTAGGAAATGTACCAGGAATGCAGTTTGATAAACCATGAGGATCTCTGAGAGAAGAAAGAGGTATACCAGAAGTGGAAATAAAGTTTGACTACTCAGAATTACTGCAGTCAGAGAGATGATTGTGTGAAATGAGATATGACTAAAAACAAGTCATAGGGATCACAAAACAATCCAGAAGTCTACTGCACCAGGTTAAACAGAGAGAGAGAGGGAAGGAGGGAGAGAAGGTTTGAAAAAAGACAGAGGAAGATAAAAGGCTGAAATGCTTGGTACATTCCTTTGATTCAATCTTCATTAAATTGCACATGAAATGAAAAGCTATTACATGAGGAAAAAGAATTTATGTTACTTAAGGGAGAGACAAGCTACTGAGCACTTTCTTTTGGAGCCTGTTTTTCTATTTTTTCAAAATTGCTTGGCCTAGTAGAATTCACCTTAGCTGCTGAAATATGGTGTCAGAGTCATTAGTGATTGCCTTCATAAAGGTTTGGTATGGAAAAACAAAAAAGATTAAACAAGCCAAAAGCTTGTTTCAAAAGCTGTATATAAGAGAATGGAGACTTGAGTTAACATTAGTTCCCAGGAAATGCCAGAAAATTAGACAAACTATTTGTAAAAACTTAGACTCCAAAGAAGCAAGTAGGAGGCCAGGCTGGTCTGTCAAACACATGTCACTCTGAACCCATACAATTTCCTTCTTTGACAAGAAACAGGCTTTTTGGACAGAGGAAAACATGTCAAAGATCTTAATTTCTTAAGGTTCTTGAAATTGCCTCAAGTAATACAGTGAACTAGAGAATATAGGAACTAGAGAAACTTGGTCCAGGTGAAACTACCAAAATGTGGGGAGGAAAGATGCTCAGATGTGCAGAGGAAGGTTCAGAGTCAAAAAGGAAGGCAGTCAATCAGCATTCCACCACAGACAGATACATCCTCACACTACTCTTTTATGAATGGCCTGGGAACAGTACAGAAGGTATGGTTATTACATTTTCATATGACACAGTAAATTAGTAAAAGGGGTAAGAATTCAAAAATATCTTAGCTACTTAAAAAATGTTCTGTAGAAATATTCACTTGGCATCAAATCTTCAGGAAAGGGACTCTGGGACCTATAGACAATCAAAGGCTGAACATAAGTTACCAATCTCATATTGTTGCAAAAAGTGTAAATATTGTGCTGGCACATGCAAAGAGAAATATTTTGTGTCAGACACACAGAAAGTTTCTTCCACACAATTTTCTAAAATTCTTTGTCCCAAGAAGGTATTTTTAAAGTAATATTAGTTCAGTATCATAAAAGCATAGCTAAATCCTCTTTACAAAGAATAATGATACATCAAGTTAATTACTCCTATAGTGAATACTAATGTGAATTCACACTGGCAAGAATACAGAGATCCTATCAAAGTCTGTAACATGAATACTGTCTGTCTCTGTCATGCACAGATTTGGCATTTGGAAGGATACACAAAACTCAGACATCAATTGATCACCAGAAGGCAGCAAGATTAAAATCAATTAACAGTAAAGAAAAGGCAAGTCCTCTCTATCATCTTCTTCTATCCCCTCACTTTGTTACTGCTGCCTTTTACAAAACGAGAGACAACAAATTCATTGCAATTTATATCTGTATTTATAGTCACATTTTGATTGTCATGCACAGTCACATTTTAAACCAGAGTAGAACACAATTTTTTGTTTGAATTTCTTGTTTTTCCTTTTTAGAAGATGAAAGCAAAAAGTATTTTGTAGAAATGTAGAAAAAAATCCTTATCACTGTATTATTAACTGAAAGCCAGTATTTTTTTTTATGCAGCCAGGCTGAGATGGCCTTCAGGTCACCCAGCTACCAACCTGTAACAATGAGAAATAAATCACCCAGCTGCTTTGTTATGGTTTTCCCAGCAATGTTAGAATTTTCTCTGCTGGATTTCAAAAACAGAAACAACCATAAAGGTCCCCCAAAAAATCCACAGGCTTGGATGGGTTTTCTTCACACTCTTTGTTGGCACAAAAGGCCTTGTTCAAACCTCCAGCTCTGGAAAACACCTTATAGACCCTTGGGTCACACAGAGATTGGAACATCTTCTCCAGTGTCTGTACTGGATGTTCCTACATTAATGAGGGCTCAGCTCCTCAATCCAAATGTTAAAATAATGAGACACAATACAACAAATACTCATAAAGACAATTATAGGTTTTTATTTTAAAAGACACTGATCCCAAGGAAGAGAGAATAGAGGTGCCTTTGAGACAATACCTGTATACAGCTACCTCAAATTAAGACCATAGGGCTAAGAATGGTTGACAGTAGGCTGCCATCACTAATCACATGCAGTTGGCATGGTAACACTTGCTTATCTTCTTTCCTGTAGATCTGTATCATTCCCAATAATGTGTAGCATGGCATTCCTGGGTTACTGATGAGAACATAGGAATTACTTTATAATCTTTAAAAGCATTTGACGAATTTTGTAAATAAACTGACCTTCAGTTCTGCTTAAACACAGTAAGAAAAAATGTGTTATTTTTAAGGTTACCCACTGCAGATTGTTATATATAATAAAGAGCTCCCTAAAGTTTTAAATACTTAGAGAAAACAAAATTTGGAAGAATTATGCTGGAAACAATGTCTATCCATGTACTCTATGAATAACTCTTAATAAATATGTCACAGGTAATTTAAAAGGCATTTTGAAACATTAAATTATCCTACTGCAAATAATGAAATATTGGTTTGCAATATTTTAAATAAGCGTGTGACTGATGAGCTGAATTCAAATCCTTGAAATCAGTTTACCTCAAGTTAATTTTTTGTTGAAATATTTTCTGAAGCAGATAAATCTACCTTGTAACCCCAGTATTTTACTCATTCAAGTTGTTCTCATTTTTAATGTTGCTCGTATATTCAAATATACAGTATACTAATATATATACTCAACAAAACTCCCTCTTTAAGTTGTCATCTGTTCTGTGACAAATGGAAACCTTCATTTTCATCAACAGCCTGAAAAAGGTAAAACTACTATAAGACCACTTGGAATAAAATAATAACATCCCTGTCATCTCACAAACTAAATAAGCTGTTACCCGAACCATCTCAGGTTAGCTGCACTCTCTAAACTAAATTTGTGAATTTAGATATTGGATACATTGAAATAGTTTCAATAGCTCCTGCTTCTTCTTCCTTTCCTTCCTATTTCTTTAGCTCTTTACAGTTTCTCACTCTTACTGTAATTCTCAATGGCATTCCTTTGGTTGTTCCTATGGCCAGACTGAGTTAAACCTATATGGGTGTTTTAAGCATCCTCTCCGATAACACATTTTGATATCCTTTTAAAAAACTGAAATCTGGATTTTTCTACTTTGATAATGGTGAGATTTGTGATAAGGACAACACACCTCTTGAATTTTTAAAACTACTGCTACATTCCCAGCTTCAAGACCCAATTCAATGGGTCTTTTTAGGCTTATTGTATAACACCCCACAGAGTTTTAGGGAGCTACCAATGCAGATCAGTCACAATCACTTCCTTGGAAATTTTGTATTGAATACGTCACAATTATAAGGTCCAAGAAATTGAAACAATGGACTATGAGTTATCACTGAAGTAATGAGATTGTTCAGCCAAATTTATTCAGCTACTTATGTAGAATAAGTACCACTGCTGTTTGCTATTGGTAAGAGTTTGACTGCTAGGGGAGTAGTGCCTTGGAGGATATATCCTGTATCCAGGATAGATAGAGGATAGCTGAAAGCCAATAGGCAGCTGTTGAAAAGGTGCAAAGAGGCTGAAGTAACCAGGGAGAGAGGGAATAGGAGGTAGGACAGCTGTGGAAAGCAACAGCAGCTGAAGCCCCTGAAGGTGTTGAGGAACCAGATCTTGAAGCTAAAAAGTAGCTGAGAAGGTAGCCAGAATGATGGAGTGGTGTGATATGACCTCCAAGTTCAAGAAAAAGCTTGTTCCTTCAGAAATGTCCAACAAAGCAATCTAATGAGATCTGTCATGTTAGCAACATGCCATGTGTGCTCTCCAAATACAGATAACAATGTACTAGAGACCATGGGCTTCCTTGAGTATAAAGCCTGTTTCTGGTACAAACCCAAATAAATGCTACACTAGCAGCATTCTAGCATAACTTCATTATGGACACAACAGCTTACATCATTCACTCAGTAGAACATATGAAAAATTTTAAAAAATTATCTTTAATGCTTCAGAAATGCATTCAAGAGGAACTCACGGTAGCTCCCAGCCAGGGCAAGGAGGAAATTGCCACTATTGAGCATCCAATTAACATCCAATTCCAGTCCTCAGGTTATGTGTATAAACCTCATGTAAGACTGTCCTATAAAGGATGTCACTGGAGACTCCATCTGTCTGAGGATGTTGCCTGGGGCCAGGATTGCTGCTGAGGGCAGTGGAGGCAAGGGCTGACATCTGGCAGCCAGGATATGCTTTGACTGGATTAAGTACACAACACAATAAGGTACCTGTTGGCTGAGTTTAAGTCAAACTGCATTTTTCTCCCTTTTCATTTGGTTCTAGTCTTTCTTATCCTTAAATATTTTAGAGATGTCCTTAAAGATTTTAAAACTCTGATTTAAGCGTGTCTGGCACTTGTGGAAAAGGATGAACCAGAATAAAACTCTCCCACAGCAAATGCTCAGGCTGCAGGGTGGCAGCAAAGCAATTAAAGCTGCATGTGTGGGCAGCCCTGAGAAGTGCCAGAGAAATAAGGGGCCAGGGCAAGGAAAAGCAGCATTTGGGGACAGTTTCACAGCAGCAAAGGAGCTCTGCACAGGTTGCCAGAGCCCTGCCTGTAGCCAGGGTGGGCAAACCATTCTTCCCACCAGGAGCAGCAGACTGACATCATAGCCACTGTTGAGACTGACACACTGGGAAGGTGTTTGCAAAACAGTTTCACACAGGTGGACACACTTAGAATCCAACATTTGAGGGACAGAGAGCTCACAGCAGCAGGGCAGGAGTCAGCTCCAGCTGACTTCCAGCAAAGGAGATCCTGGCACACAAACTGAAGCTGGCCTGGATCTGATTGGAGGTAGAGGGGAGGGAGGTAGGGAAGAGGTGGGAGACTACATGCTTCCTCGGGGGAGGAAAGTGCAAGCATTTTGGGTAAAAGATCAGGAACTCTGTTCCTCCTGAAGGCTGTGAAATTGAGTTTGCTCAATTATCAACATGGTATGCTGGGACAGAAAAATATAGGTACTTTACTTAGAACCTTCCCTACAGTAGATAACATTATAGACTATTAAGTGAACCTAATAAAAGCCCAAGGTGGACTGAGTTTGCATGGAAAATGGTGCCATGAGGTGTTTATGCCAATGATACTGATGTCTGCATAGGTAGAGACATAAACAACTTTATGCTTTTGCACCTATCACTGAGACATACCGTTTCAATAGTTCAAGAGGACATTCAAATGTATGAGTTATGAATAAATTTATTTCAACCAGTATATACACAGAATAAAAATTTTTACCTATTTACAGTGCACGTAATTTTTCCTACATTCCAATTTCAATTGATATGGAATTGAACATCACTAGACTTGGCTGGATTTCTCTTTCTACAATAGAGATAAGGTATTCCACTATTATCATTTTGCATATTTTCTGCCTCCTCCATTGCACAGCTGAGGCCTGGTCCAGGATTTATCATTCAAAAGACCAAACATTTCTCCTAAGGATCACCACTGCTACTCCAGGATGAGCTTACAGTATGTATCAAAGGTTGCTTCGTACTCATGTAACTTGACAAGTGTGAACCTGCTCCTTGGAGCAAGCCAGCAATGTCTAAAAGAACCAGAATCAACAGCATGTCTCTACGGTCTCTATCTAAAAAGTGTTTTATAGTCTTCCATGCTGGAGACCTGCTCAGATAAGAAAACAAAACTAAAGAAAAATATTTACTTTAAAAATCCATCCCTTCCTCCCAAAAAATACTTGCTATACAGCCATGAGCCCGTAAGAGCACCACCTGCATTGTCTAGAAGCTAACACAAAAAAGTGATGTTGTATTATACAAAAGCCATCTTGTAGACATTCCTTACTACCTAGTAAATTTTTCTGCATTGTATGGCATTCTTCTATGGGCAGAGACCTCTAACTTATCTTAGAGTTCCCAAAGCTGAATAAAATGCATCTTATCTAGACATTTTTCAAAGGTCTTTAAGTACCTACACATTTTGCCTGGCTTCCCAAGTAAAAGAAAGTCATTCTGTGGAGCTGCTGGTCCAGCCAGTGGCAAAAGAAAATGACACTACATCTGGCTTGTTCCTGCCTCACCAGTAGCAAATGAAACTTGTTTTAACATCCTGTGGTTTTTTAAGCACAGAAGCTTTGACAAAATTACTTCTTACTCATGAAAGAGCCTCCCAGGTCTGTCCAACCATATTAAGGGAAGCATTTGGTGAATACCCGGGACTCCAATTTAATTTTGGAGCTCTGCAGTAGGCTGGGATGATGGGAGCTGCTCATTCTGGTTGTGTCCATCTGCTCAAGATGCCAGCAGCTGCCCACCCACTTTACCCATGTGTGGCTTCCTAAATACAGGCTCAATTAGCACCTACATGGACTTTTTTTTGCCTCATGTTCTGTAATGTTCCAGGTCTCCATCAGCACCAGACCTTCCCCAAGTCCATCTTCTCCCATCTTCTCCACCTCTTGACTCTGGGCTGGAGTACTGGAGTCATCACCTGTAGTGCCTGGGCATCCCAGAAAACACAGTGGAGTACTGGCCCTGTTTGAAGAATCAAACTCAAATGTTGCTGATTTTATATTATTCTTTCCATTTTTCTTCTATCTATCCTTTCTTTGCCATTGTGTCATGTTTCTTTTTCCCTTATGTCACCTCTGCTGTGTCTGAAAATATGTTAAGAGCCTGGAGCAGAGCTAGAAATGTAAAAGCTGACTTTTAGCCATTTGAGGTTCTGGCCACAAGCAGCCAGGAACTGCTCGCAACACATCCACAGGCCAGGGGAATAATTTCTCTTTGATTTTTCAGAGGTGTCTTTTTCAGAGGTCTCTTTGGTCCCTGCTGGAGCTATTATAGAAAGCATAATGGATGGGAAAGGAAAAAACAACCAGTTGTTCTCATCAGTCACTGATAACATGAGGGCACTCCTCCTAAGATTTCTGCAGCTAAACAGATTGTTGCTCTGTCTAGGGTTAGTTGAAGGTGGCTGAAGTCAGAGCAACAGATGAGGCTTGGTAAAAGAATTAGAAACCAATGCTCCAGAAGTTTCAAATTTAAGTGTGAATTTCTGCTGTTCCTGAATTTCAGGAGAATTATCTCTGATGTCAAGAGGCCCAGCTGTAGAGCTGAAGAATGAAAGGCTGTCTCCACACCACAGCCCCTCTGTCATTTTTCTGTGTTTAGGCACACAGCTGGCTGTACCTCAGCAAGGTCTCTAATCTGCCCTGAAAAGGAACCAGCAAGACGACTGATGGTCTGTTTCAGCACCACATTTTTCTGTCTGTCTGCTTGTTTTGAACTCTTTTACAGAAATAAGCAATATTACTGCTAAGATTATGACTGGTAATAATCTATAAATATTGGTGAAGTGATAACATTTTCCACTTGGTGGCAGATATTCCTTTTAAAAATAAGCACAAAGCTCAAAGACACATTTAATGCCATTTTTAGTGAGGAAAAGCCTGATGAGCACAGAACCTGTGGATGCAGGTCTGAGCTGCAGAGTTTTGGGGCAAGGACTTTCCCCAAGAGCCTGGTATGTGGCAGGCAGTCATCCATGGACACATTTCCTCCTGTGCTTCTGAGCCCACCCATCTCCACAAGTGTCCTCTAGGGTAGACAGGAAGATACTGGCTTTACCATTGCAGGAGTCCATGGCACTCTATAAAACCCACAGGCCTTGAAGAATGTCAATGCATGCAGTTTTGGGGTGTGTCAGCAGAAACTCAGCTTCTCAGGCTGTGTAATTGAGAGGAGATGCTCCTTCTGCCCCTGCTTTCTCCCACTTACCTGCAGGCAGGTTGCTACCAAAAGAGGCAATTTTTCCCCATTCTGTCATGTGGTGCTGTGCAGAGCACCCAATAAGAGCATTAAATGCAAGGGCACTATTTCTAATTCAGGACACCTGGAATACAAGCTGCTGGGAGCTGGAGAGAGGTCTAGGGAAGTATTGTCTGGCCCTTGCTTCATGTTCTCTCCAAGGCATCCACTAGTCATTCCTCTAGGAAACTGGGCACTGGACTAGCTAAACTGTTACCCTGCCCCAGGACAACCAACATCTTTCCTTTTTCATCTAAGATCTTCTAACATCCCACCAGGGAAGACAGAGGACAAATTTTACCCTGATAGCTAACAATGAACATCTCAGAATCACATGAATCCCATCTACCTGCAGGTAGGACTGTTGTACATCCAATCAGGCTGATGACTAGAAACAAGGTCATTATACTAGCTGGCAAGCAATTCATCAATGAAGGTCATGAATGTCAATACATTCTTGCGTGAAAACTTTTCTTAAAAAACTCCACAAAATATTTAGGGGTCTTACTCTTCCTTCAATATTCAGCATGATCCTTAATATACAGCTTTTCTTTCCTGGTGGAAGTAAATGTTTGTCTTCAAAATAAGGCCACTGCCAAGTCAGTGTTCTGAGAATACTTCTCTATTGCTGTTCTGAGAATGCTTCTTGAAGTAATACTATGTCAGCTGGGGGAAAAAAAGCAAACTTTGCAATGAGACCTGTCTCTCAAGCAGAAGGACATGGTGGAAAACAGCTCTGTCACGTAGTGCTGTGGACTGCCATGTCCTTTCTGCAGCATTTTCTAGGTAATGCCTTCATCTCCAGCATAGCTGTATATCCTTTCAAGAAAGAAAAGATATCTTGAGGCCATGACATGTACTTCTGTAGCTGAGATTAATTTTGAACTGTGTTTAACAAGAACACATAGAAATGCATCGTCCCTTAGCACAAAGCAACACTCTCAAAGCTCCCTTCTCTCACCACTGAGTAGGAAGCTGAGTGCTTCTGTCTAATTATTCTGACCTTTCCACTCTCAGGATTTGACTAAGACTATTCAAGGAACAGAGAAAGAGGCTCTGTTTTTGCCTCAGTAATGTGTTGCTTGGTGGGATCATAGCCATCTGACACTGTACTGTCTCTCTTCAGCATTCACTTCCTCTTGAGCCTCTTATTTGATATCAAAAAAAATTTAAAAATAAAAAAAGAATCCACGAAAAACAAAACAGCAGGAGAATATCAACCATTCCCATCAATCCAGCATCTCTCCTGTGTAAGGGTGGCTCTTTGCCACTGAATTTTAATGCCAATGAATCCCATCCCAGAAAGGGCATGGGCCAGTGCTTAATGATGCTAATGAAAGCTCCCTCCCTCTCCATTACAGCCGTGTCTGCTTCAAGGACTGATGGAGGAAGGAAGGTGGCTATCTCTCAGCTGGAGTGTCATATGTGACATGGACAAGCAGTAGGTCCCATGGGGTCTGTTGGGAGCACCAGGTGCCAGGAATTGCCTAGTTCTGCCTCAAAACCAAAATTACATTTATTTCCACTTTCCAGATAGCTGGCATGATGCTGCCTTTGTGCTAAGTCAACCACATCATGTCTCTACACAGGGAATTTTGTGAGGGCTTGCAGTTGAGAGACACATTTTCTATCTCATTACTTTGTCTCTTGCTCATCCTGACCTTCTCACAAGGCTTATTTTCCCCTTCCTGCTCACTTTTCCATGTCCCCCTCTCTGCTGCTTATGAGAGTGACAAGGTACAAGAGTGGCTATCTAAATTTCCTTTCCTCCTTACTAATTACTTTTGCACTCCCAGCAGGAAAATTTTAAAGGTAGGTACCATACCAATTGGACATTAAATTTCACTCAGAATTTCCTCCCTCCATGCTTTTGGTATCTTGTATTGCCTGGGACTAGGCTGGTTGTTATCATATAGAAAAACAAACTGTTGCAAGCAGAAAATGACCAAGATCAGAAACGTGAGAAATGAGATGTAAGTAATTAGAACAGTTTATCCCACTTATCTGAATTGGTTTTTATTATTTATCTGCTGACATTTTTGTACGGCATTGGAAAATTCCCTCTTCCAGGCAGGTGGACTAGTGAATGCCCATGCCATCTGCTTAAATGTCTAATTTGCAGTATGCCATCTATATGACCTTCATTTTTCAAATCAATTTATAACCCATCAATCTGTGCATCTGGCACAATATCCTCTCTGTGTACCTGATAACTGGTTAGCCCATTTTACCCTCTCTCATTGCAAGCAACAAATATTTTCTATGCTCATCACAGAATTTTTCCTTCCCATGCCTTTTCTATTGCATGAGGACAACATAATGCATTTGTCAGGATCGGAGTCATTTTCATCTGAGGTTTTTCAAGTATCCATTTGCTCTCAGCACTGAGATTTTTTGATATATTTTGGCTGGTTTTACCTGTCCTGCAGACTCTGTGAAAAAAATACCAATTCTGCATTTTTAAACTGGAAAAACTGTGCAACTCAGCACAGGAACTGAGACTACAAAGAGCACGTAAGACAAAATGCTATGGACTGTGAGCATTATTCATGCAGGTGCTCACAATGTGGTATTCTGCATAAAAATAGCATCCGGTGCTGTCGTCACTAGAATTGTCCAGAAGAATGAACAAAATCAAACATCTTGCTACGTGCTCCAGCTGGGGTTAAGTGAATGTCTGCCCCTTAAAACATTTTCTGAAAAGTTTGTATGTGGCCATCAGTGATTTTTCAAATGCATTCACTGTTTCCTTCCTTTCTTCCAGCCAGTCAGATGCTGCTGATGCGGCAGTACCAGGAATGTGACTTATGTTACACAGGAAAATGCTCACCCAGCACATGTTCAACATGTGTTGCAGAGAAGACACTAGCCCAAACAGATAGTAAGAGCCAAAAGATGCCTCTTAGTTCTGATCACTATCAGAATGAAGCTCAGAAGCTCTCAGAAAAGCTTTTGTGCTGAAGGGAATAGATCATCAGGGCAACGCAGGATAGTTTGACGGGAAAAGGTTTGCATCCAGAAACACAGTGGAGCAGAAATGGAGGGAAATAAAGTTTGCTCACTTCTGTGGAAATTGTTCATATCTTACAGCCTAACCTAGGGCACTAGGAAAAGGAGTTAATACTGTCTTTGTTTAAACTGGAAAGCATGGCTCATATTTCCAGTGGTCCTGTTAGGTTTTGGCATGAAACAGATCAAGACGGTGTGAACGTGTCTTAGAGATGCCAAAATGATTATTGGTGGGTCAAACATAGAGGTGCTTCCCTCCTCAAAAGAAAGAAGGATGACACTGAAGACCATTTCCCTGCAAATCAAGATGACAGCTGGTAATTGGCATCAGAGCATTTCTTCTGTCACCTCTGATGCCTCACTTAAGTCTTGCTAAGTCTGCTAGGACTGAAGTAAATATTTTCTAGTCTCAGTTAAATGTTGGCAAACAGGGCTTGACACTGTCAGTGGAACTGGCCAGGAATTTTCTGGCTATCTCCTTTACTGGAAAATATGAATTCGTAAGAACTGACACTTTAGTCCAAAGAAGGTTTCTAAGTTAACAGACAGAGAGAGGTGTTCGCCCCCACCGTGATATGAGGACAAGTAAGCAGGATATCTTATCTCTGCTTTATCTTACTCAGATCACAGATTTTGGCCTGAGAGAGTGAGACCTGGTCCATGACTGCAGACATGGGGATCAGTGTGACATCAGCACTTCGTGGGTTTCTACTTGATACCTGTGCCATCTACTTGATACCTTGTTGTCATCAACAGTTGATGTAAAAAGTGAGACAGATTTTCTATAAAGGAAGGCGCATACCCTGGATGAAGGAAAAGAGCAGAGCTTTTTCCCTACAACATGCTGGAATTACACCCATCTCTAATTCATGGTCAAAGTGTGACTTTCTAGAAGAAAGTATTCCATTTCATCTAGTCATAAGAAAGGAGAGATGCTGAAATCTGAGCAGAGTTTGAGCACAGCCCTCACCACATGTGACTGACTGTGCTGGTCAGTGCCAGCCAGCTGAAACCCACCAGTGGTAACCTCACTCATCCCTTCTGCATTTTACTGGTGTAACTCCCACCTTTTATGAAATATCCTCTGTTCTCTTAAGCCTTGAAGAGTTTAGCAACCTGCTGTCATCTATGAAACCAAGATCAAAGGCAACAAAAATGCCTGTCTAATCTTGAGTGTAATCCTGCTTACATGCATTTGTTCCTGAGCTGTGGGTCGGTGCCAGCAGTCTTTCTATCCCCACCTTTGAGCTCAGGGATTAAGACACTGGGGTCACTCACACTGTTGCCACCATGGATCTGACTATTTTCCAGCTGTCCAGGTTTTGCTACTATTCACGGTGTGTAGTACATAAAGGCATGGGCAGAGTTCGTGAGTAGTCCTACAGCACATGACAAGGCTATCAAAAACAGGCCTGGCATCACACTTGTCATAGTGTCTCATCTTCAGAATGAGAGTTCCTATCTTTTAACAGCCCCCCTGACCCCTTGGAAGCAGGACCAGACAGGTGGGATACTGCAAACAACTTCCCCTATAAATGCCAACACTTATGTCCTTATCTGACACTGTACAGCTCCAGGTGATAAAATCAGTTTGACAAAAGTGGAAGCTGGGAAGCCTGCATCATCAGACCTGTAGGAAGCTGGAAAAATAAATAAATTCATCACTTTATTTTTTTTTTCTTCCAGATGGATCTTTTAGCTTTCATTGATGCTGTACTTCTCACATCTGCATGAATTTGTTAGCAGTGGGACAGCACATCCAGCATAGACCACAGATCTTCCCTTTTGTGCACCCTTTCAAAGCCTGGTCAGGCTCTTCCTTCCTTGACAGGGGATTTAACATCACCCTTTTAATATTCCCAAGATTTTCTTGGGCTTAAGTATTCCAAATATTATGAAGTTCTAATTATTCCGGTAAGACTGCAAAATCTCAAGTGCTTTCATTCCCCTAAAAGCTGGCAAGGGACTTGTAAGTTCTCCGTGTTTTTGTTTCCCTTACTACACAATTTGTTCTGTCTTTCTCTCCCACTTGCCAGTGCAAAACCAAAATCTGCAGGCTTCTCTGTAAACCACCCTGTGCCAGATTTTCCAGGAAGTAATCTCTAGTAGCATCAAGTCCCACAAGGAGCAGTTGTTCCCACTGCAAACATCTACACTGACAGCAGCACAAGAAGAGATGATTAAAACTATCCAGCTCCTATATTCTTTGCATCTATGTGGCTATAACCTATTTAGTAAGCAAATTTCAAAATTTCAGCTGTGATTTTTAATTTCATCTACGATCACATTTGTTGCATATAGGAATTATTTTATCCACTGATTTAAATAAATAATTTACCATTTTCATCTAAGATTACATTGATGCTACCTAGCTATAGTGCATTTAGGATAATAATCCTAAATTTAAATAATAATCTTTTCTTAAGCTTTTAAAGAGAAAGAGTGGATTAGCTTTAAAGTGTGTATCTCTTACGTAAGTAACGTTAGTCATTGTTCATTGTGAGAAACATAACCACATATTTACTGTAATACAGATTTCTGTTGATTAATCATGAAAAACAATACCAGTTTTTCTTCCCTGGAGTTCAGAGAAAGACTCCTATTTAAAAGAAGGACTCCTGAGAAAACAAATTTCATTTCAAGTTGTTAGCAAAAAGAAGCCTTTGTTTTAATCTTAATGGAATCATTCTCTTAGGATGACACAAATATCCATAAAGCACCATGATTTCATTCGGGTTTTAAAAAAACAAAAACAACTTTATTTTCCCTTGACACAAAACAAGATTAGCCGGGGTGGGTCTTTTTTTTTTTTTTTTTTTGCATTGGGTAATACAATAATGGCTAGGTTGTTTGTCTCTGGCCACAACACGGGCGTGCGGGGATGAAGACATAAAAGATTTCCTCTGCGGAGCCGCTGAGGAGCAGGGGGGCTGTGCCTGGAGCAGCACTGCCGGGCACAGCTGGCTCCAGCACCACA